>NC_068421.1:97322452-97517452 GCF_023373465.1 Oncorhynchus keta | reverse complement strand
CCTGACCTAGTGAGATATACATGGAGGAGGTTTAATATCCTGACCTAGTGAGATATACATGGAGGAGGTTTAATACCCTGACCTAGTGAGATATACATGGAGGTTTAATACCCTGACCTAGTGAGATATACATGGAGGAGGTTTAATATCCTGACCTAGTGAGATATAAATGGAGGTTTAATACCCTGACCTAGTGAGATATACATGGAGGTTTAATATCCTGACCTAGTGAGATATACATGGAGGAGGTTTAATATCCTGACCTAGTGAGATATACATGGAGGAGGTTTAATACCCTGACCTAGTGAGATATACATGGAGGAGGTTTAATATCCTGACCTAGTGAGATATACATGGAGGAGGTTTAATACCCTGACCTAGTGAGATATACATGGAGGAGGTTTAATACCCTGACCTAGTGAGATATACATGGAGGAGGTTTAATACCCTGACCTAGTGAGATATACATGGAGGAGGTTTAATACCCTGACCTAGTGAGATATACATGGAGGTTTAATATCCTGACCTAGTGAGATATACATGGAGGTTTAATACCCTGACCTAGTGAGATATACATGGAGGTTTAATATCCTGACCTAGTGAGATATACATGGAGGAGGTTTAATACCTGACCTAGTGAGATATACATGGAGGAGGTTTAATACCTGACCTAGTGAGATATACATGGAGGTTTAATATCCTGACCTAGTGAGATATACATGGAGGAGGTTTAATACCCTGACCTAGTGAGATATACATGGAGGAGGTTTAATACCCTGACCTAGTGAGATATACATGGAGGAGGTTTAATATCCTGACCTAGTGAGATATACATGGAGGAGGTTTAATACCCTGACCTAGTGAGATATACATGGAGGTTTAATATCCTGACCTAGTGAGATATACATGGAGGTTTAATATCCTGACCTAGTGAGATATACATGGAGGAGGTTTAATACCCTGACCTAGTGAGATATACATGGAGGAGGTTTAATACCCTGACCTAGTGAGATATACATGGAGGAGGTTTAATATCCTGACCTAGTGAGATATACATGGAGGAGGTTTAATACCCTGACCTAGTGAGATATACATGGAGGTTTAATATCCTGACCTAGTGAGATATACATGGAGGTTTAATATCCTGACCTAGTGAGATATACATGGAGGTTTAATACCCTGACCTAGTGAGATATACATGGAGGAGGTTTAATATCCTGACCTAGTGAGATATACATGGAGGTTTAATATCCTGACCTAGTGAGATATACATGGAGGAGGTTTAATACCCTGACCTAGTGAGATATACATGGAGGTTTAATATCCTGACCTAGTGAGATATACATGGAGGTTTAATATCCTGACCTAGTGAGATATACATGGAGGTTTAATACCCTGACCTAGTGAGATATACATGGAGGAGGTTTAATATCCTGACCTAGTGAGATATACATGGAGGTTTAATATCCTGACCTAGTGAGATATACATGGAGGTTTAATACCCTGACCTAGTGAGATATACATGGAGGAGGTTTAATATCCTGACCTAGTGAGATATACATGGAGGAGGTTTAATACCCTGACCTAGTGAGATATACATGGAGGTTTAATATCCTGACCTAGTGAGATATACATGGAGGAGGTTTAATACCCTGACCTAGTGAGATATACATGGAGGAGGTTTAATACCCTGACCTAGTGAGATATACATGGAGGAGGTTTAATACCCTGACCTAGTGAGATATACATGAAGGAGGTTTAATACCCTGACCTAGTGAGATATACATGGAGGAGGTTTAATATCCTGACCTAGTGAGTTATACATGGAGGAGGTTTAATACCTGACCTAGTGAGATATACATGGAGGAGGTTTAATACCCTGACCTAGTGAGATATACATGGAGGAGGTTTAATATCCTGACCTAGTGAGTTATACATGGAGGAGGTTTAATACCTGACCTAGTGAGATATACATGGAGGAGGTTTAATACCCTGACCTAGTGAGATATACATGGAGGTTTAATACCCTGACCTAGTGAGATATACATGGAGGAGGTTTAATATCCTGACCTAGTGAGATATACATGGAGGAGGTTTAATATCCTGACCTAGTGAGTTATACATGGAGGAGACTTAATATCCTGACCTAGTGAGATATACATGGAGGTTTAATATCCTGACCTATTGAGTTATACATGGAGGTTTAATACCCTGACCTAGTGAGATATACATGGAGGTTTAATACCCTGACCTAGTGAGATATACATGGAGGTTTAATATCCTGACCTAGTGAGATATACATGGAGGAGGTTTAATATCCTGACCTAGTGAGATATACATGGAGGTTTAATACCCTGACCTAGTGAGATATACATGGAGGTTTAATACCCTGACCTAGTGAGATATACATGGAGGTTTAATACCCTGACCTAGTGAGATATACATGGAGGTTTAATATCCTGACCTAGTGAGATATACATGGAGGTTTAATACCCTGACCTAGTGAGATATACATGGAGGTTTAATATCCTGACCTAGTGAGATATACATGGAGGTTTAATACCCTGACCTAGTGAGATATACATGGAGGAGGTTTAATACCCTGACCTAGTGAGATATACATGGAGGAGGTTTAATATCCTGACCTAGTGAGATATACATGGAGGAGGTTTAATATCCTGACTAGTGAGATATACATGGAGGTTTAATACCCTGACCTAGTGAGATATACATGGAGGAGGTTTAATACCCTGACCTAGTGAGATATACATGGAGGAGGTTTAATACCCTGACCTAGTGAGATATACATGGAGGTTTAATATCCTGACCTAGTGAGATATACATGGAGGAGGTTTAATACCCTGACCTAGTGAGATATACATGGAGGAGGTTTAATACCCTGACCTAGTGAGATATACATGGAGGTTTAATACCTGACCTAGTGAGATATACATGGAGGTTTAATACCCTGACTTAGTGAGATATACATGGAGGTTTAATACCCTGACCTAGTGAGATATACATGGAGGTTTAATACCCTGACCTAGTGAGATATACATGGAGGTTTAATACCTGACCTAGTGAGATATACATGGAGGAGGTTTAATACCCTGACCTAGTGAGATATACATGGAGGTTTAATACCCTGACCTAGTGAGATATACATGGAGGAGGTTTAATATCCTGACCTAGTGAGATATACATGGAGGAGGTTTAATATCCTGACCTAGTGAGATATACATGGAGGTTTAATACCCTGACCTAGTGAGATATACATGGAGGTTTAATACCCTGACCTAGTGAGATATACATGGAGGTTTAATATCCTGACCTAGTGAGATATACATGGAGGAGGTTTAATACCCTGACCTAGTGAGATATACATGGAGGTTTAATACCTGACCTAGTGAGATATACATGGAGGTTTAATACCCTGACCTAGTGAGATATACATGGAGGTTTAATATCCTGACCTAGTGAGATATACATGGAGGAGGTTTAATACCCTGACCTAGTGAGATATACATGGAGGTTTAATATCCTGACCTAGTGAGATATACATGGAGGAGGTTTAATACCCTGACCTAGTGAGATATACATGGAGGAGGTTTAATATCCTGACCTAGTGAGATATACATGGAGGAGGCTTAATACCTGACCTAGTGAGATATACATGGAGGAGGTTTAATACCCTGACCTAGTGAGATATACATGGAGGTTTAATATCCTGACCTAGTGAGATATACATGGAGGAGGTTTAATATCCTGACCTAGTGAGATATACATGGAGGAGGTTTAATACCCTGACCTAGTATATATAATAATAATAATATAATAATATATGCCTTTTAGCAGACGCTTTTATCCAAAGCGACTTACAGTCATGTGTGCATACATTCTACGTATGGGTGGTCCCGGGAAACGAACCCACTACCCTGGCGTTACAAGCGCCATGCTCTACCAACTGAGCTACAGTGAGATATACATGGAGGTTTAATACCCTGACCTAGTGAGATATACATGGAGGTTTAATATCCTGACCTAGTGAGATATACATGGAGGTTTAATACCCCGACCTAGTGAGATATACATGGAGGAGGTTTAATACCCTGACCTAGTGAGATATACATGGAGGAGGTTTAATACCCTGACCTAGTGAGATATACATGGAGGTTTTATACCCTGACCTAGTGAGATATACATGGAGGAGGTTTAATACCTGACCTAGTGAGATATACATGGAGGAGGTTTAATATCCTGACCTAGTGAGATATACATGGAGGAGGTTTAATACCCCTGACCTAGTGAGATATACATGGAGGTTTAATACCCTGACCTAGTGAGATATACATGGAGGTTTAATACCTGACCTAGTGAGATATACATGGAGGTTTAATATCCTGACCTAGTGAGATATACATGGAGGAGGTTTAATACCCTGACCTAGTGAGATATACATGGAGGTTTAATACCCTGACCTAGTGAGATATACATGGAGGAGGTTTAATACCCTGACCTAGTGAGATATACATGGAGGAGGTTTAATATCCTGACCTAGTGAGATATACATGGAGGAGGTTTAATATCCTGACCTAGTGAGATATACATGGAGGAGGTTTAATATCCTGACCTAGTGAGATATACATGGAGGTTTAATATCCTGACCTAGTGAGATATACATGGAGGTTTAATACCCTGACCTAGTGAGATATACATGGAGGAGGTTTAATATCCTGACCTAGTGAGATATACATGGAGGTTTAATACCCTGACCTAGTGAGATATACATGGAGGTTTAATATCCTGACCTAGTGAGATACAGTGCCTTGCGAAAGTATTCGGCCCCCTTGAACTTTGTGACCTTTTGCCACATTTCAGGCTTCAAACATAAAGATATAAAACTGTATTTTTTTGTGAAGAATCAACAACAAGTGGGACACAATCATGAAGTGGAACGACATTTATTGGATATTTCAAACTTTTTTTAACAAATCAAAAACTGAAAAATTGGGCGTGCAAAATGATTCAGCCCCCTTAAGTTAATACTTTGTAGCGCCACCTTTTGCTGCGATTACAGCTGTAAGTCGCTTGGGGTATGTCTAAGTCGGTTAGGACATCTACTTTGTGCATGACACTATTCATTTTTTCCAACAATTGTTTACAGACAGATTATTTCACTTATAATTCACTGTATCACAATTCCAGTGGGTCAGAAGTTTACATACACTAAGTTTACTGTGCCTTTAAACAGCTTGTAAAATTCCAGAAAATTATGTCATGGCTTTAGAAGCTTCTGATAATGTGTAATTTACCTAATTTGAGTCAATTGGAGGTGTACCTGTGGATGTATTTCAAGGCCTACCTTCAAACTCAGTGCCTCTTTGCTTGACATCATGGGAAAATCAAAAGAAATCAGCCAAGACCTCAGAAAACAATTGTAGAACTCCACAAGCCTGGTTCATCATTGGGAGCAATTTCCAAATGCCTGAAGGTACCACGTACATCTGTACAAACAATAGTACGCAAGTATAAAAACCATGGAACCACGCAGCCGTCATACCGCTCAGGAAGGAGACGCTTTCTGTCTCCTAGAGATGAACGTGCTTTGGTGCAAAAAGTGCAAATCAATCCCAGAACAACAGCAAAGGACCTTGTGAAGATGCTGGAGGAAACAGGTACAAAAGTTTCTATATCCACAGTAAAACGAGCCCTATATCAAGATAACCTGAAAGGCCGCTCAGCAAGGAAGAAGCCACTGCTCCAAAACCGCCATAAAACTGCCAGACTACGGTTTGCAACTGCACATGGGGACAAAGATGGTACATTTTGGTCCTCTGGTCTGAGGAAAGAAAAATAGAACTGTCTGGCCATAATGACCATCGTTATGTTTGGAGGATAAAGGGTGAGGCTTGCAAACTGAAGAACACCATCCCAACCATGAAGCACGGGGGTGGCAGCATCATGTTGTGAGGGTGCTTTGCTGCAGGAGGGACTGGTGTACTTTTCAAAAAATAGATGGCAACATGAGGAAGGGAAAGTATGTGGATATATTGAAGCAACATCTCAAGATATCAGTTAAAGTTAAAGCTTGGTCGCAAATGGCCCCAAACATACTTCCAAGGTTGTGGCAAAATGGCTTAAGGACAACAAAGTCAAGGTATTGGAGTGGCCATCACAAAGCCCTGACCTCAATCCAATAGAAAGTTCATAGGCAGAACTGAAAAAGCTTGCGTGAGCAAGGAGGCCTACACACCCGACTCAGTTACACCAGCTCTGTCAGGAGAATTGGGCCAAAATTCACCCAACTTATTGTGGGAAGCTTGCGGAAGACTAACCGGAAGCATTTCACCCAAGTTAAACAGTTTAAAGGCAATGCTACCAAATACTAATTGAGTGTATGTAAACTTCTAACCCACTGGGAATGTGATGAAAGAAATAAAAGCTGAAATAAATCATTCTCTCTACTAATATTCTGACATTTCACATTCTTAAAATAAAGTGGTGATCCTAACTGACCTAAGAAAGGGATTTTTACTAGGATTAAATGTCAGGAATTGTGAAATACAGAGTTTAATGTAGTCGGCCAAGGTGTATGTAAACTTCCGACTTCAACTGTATCTGTTTTACTGTTTAGAAATTAAAGCACTTTGTCACCATTTTTTGTTTGTGATATATAGCGAATGTGCCCACTTTGGTAATGTCACGTTCGCTCTAGGCAACAAGCTGGCAGATACCGTGTGGGCAAAGCCTACATGATGATATTATAATGGACAAAAGAGCCAGGTTATTTTAATGTGTCCAACGGCAGCCCAGCATCTGTATGTAACCTTCCGACTTCAACCGTATATGTCTTAACCAAAGACTCCACTACTCAAATATGCATTTCAGTAGGTTGTCAATGCAACAACTGTTGATAGACATGGCTGGTAAATCCGCTCCGTAAGATAGTCTAGCTAGCTACGCTTTCAGATACTGTATTATACGTTTCTAGTTATAGCTAACATTGAACCTGGTTGGTTAGCTACCTGTAGATTCATGCAGGGTAGTAAGGACAGAAAACACTCTAAAGTTTCCAAAACTGTCAAAATTATGTCTGTGAGTATAACAGAACTGATATTGCAGGTGAAAACCCAACTACGAAAATCCAACTAGGAAGTGCCTCTTATTTTGAAATCCCCCTGTTCCATTGCATGCCTTCCCTCCATTTAAAGGGATATCAACCAGATTCCTTTCCCTATGGCTTCCACATGGTCTGAACAGTCTTTAGACATAGTTTCAGCCTTTTATTCTGAAAAATGAGCGAGAACGATCACTTCGCGTCAGTGGATGGCTGGGTGCCAGCAGAGTTTTGCATGCGCTTGGAGCAGGCATTTCTCTCCTATTGAAAAAGCTACGGTCAGGTTGAAATATTATTGATTATTGTAAAAACAACCTGAGGATTGATTATATAAAACGTTTGACATTTTTCTACAAACTTTAAGTATACTATTTGGAATTTTCGTCTGCCCTGTTGTGACGGCTTGAGCCTGTGGATTTCTGAACATAACGCGCCAACCAAATAGAGGTATTTTGGATATAAAAATAATCTTTATGGAACAAAAGGAACATTTATTGTCTAACTGGGAGTCTTGTGAGTGCAAACATCCGAAGATCATCAAAGGTAAGCGATTCATTTTATGGCTTTTCTGACTTTCGTGACCAATCTACTTTGCTGCTAGCTGTTTGTAATGTTTTGTCTGCTGAGAGAGATGTCCTTACATAAACGCTTGGTTTGCTTTCGCTGTAAAGCTTTTTTGAAATCTGACACGCCAGGTGGATTAACAACAAGCTAAACTGTGTTTTGCTCTGTTGCACTTGTGATTTCATGAAAATAAAATATTTGTAGTAATTTCATTTGAATTTGGCGCTCTGCAATTCAGTGGATGTTGACGAAAATGATCCCGCTAATGGGATATGGGTGCGCCAAGAAGTTAATGGGACTACAGTGACCGTGTTACCATCAAAATCCAGGCTGTAATGAAAGTTAATGGGACTAGAGTGACCGTGTTACCATCAACATCCAGGCTGTAATGAAAGTTAATGGGACTACAGTGACCGTGTTACCATCAACATCCAGGCTGTAATGAAAGTTAATGGGACTACAGTGACTGTGTTACCATCATAATCCAGGCTGTAATGAAAGTTAATGGGACTACAGTGACTGTGTTACCATCTAAATCCAGGCTGTAATGAAAGTTAATGGGACTACAGTGACTGTGTTACCATCAAAATCCAGGCTGTAATGAAAGTTAATGGGACTACAGTGACTGTGTTACCATCTAAATCCAGGCTGTAATGAAAGTTAATGGGACTACAGTGACTGTGTTACCATCTAAATCCAGGCTGTAATGAAAGTTAATGGGACTACAGTGACTGTGTTACCATCATAATGAAAGTTAGGCTGTAATGAAAGTTAATGGGACTACAGTGACTGTGTTACCATCTAAATCCAGGCTGTAATGAAAGTTAATGGGACTACAGTGACTGTGTTACCATCTAAATCCAGGCTGTAATGAAAGTTAATGGGACTACAGTGACTGTGTTACCATCAAAATCCAGGCTGTAATGAAAGTTAATAGGACTACAGTGACTGTGTTACCATCAAAATCCAGGCTGTAATGAAAGTTAATGGGACTACAGTGACTGTGTTACCATCAAAATCCAGGCTGTAATGAAAGTTAATGGGACTACAGTGACTGTGTTACCATCTAAATCCAGGCTGTAATGAAAGTTAATGGGACTACAGTGACCGTGTTACCATCAAAATCCAGGCTGTAATGAAAGTTAATGGGACTAGAGTGACCGTGTTACCATCAACATCCAGGCTGTAATGAAAGTTAATGGGACTACAGTGACCGTGTTACCATCAACATCCAGGCTGTAATGAAAGTTAATGGGACTACAGTGACTGTGTTACCATCATAATCCAGGCTGTAATGAAAGTTAATGGGACTACAGTGACTGTGTTACCATCTAAATCCAGGCTGTAATGAAAGTTAATGGGACTACAGTGACTGTGTTACCATCTAAATCCAGGCTGTAATGAAAGTTAATGGGACTACAGTGACTGTGTTACCATCAAAATCCAGGCTGTAATGAAAGTTAATGGGACTACAGTGACTGTGTTACCATCAAAATCCAGGCTGTAATGAAAGTTAATGGGACTACAGTGACTGTGTTGCCATCATAATCCAGGCTGTAATGAAAGTTAATGGGACTACAGTGACCGTGACTGTTACCATCTAAATCCAGGCTGTAATGAAAGTTAATGGGACTACAGTGACTGTGTTACCATCAAAAATCCAGGCTGTAATGAAAGTTAATGGGACTACAGTGACTGTGTTACCATCAACATCCAGGCTGTAATGAAAGTTAATGGGACTACAGTGACTGTGTTACCATCTAAATCCAGGCTGTAATGAAAGTTAATGGGACTACAGTGACTGTGTTACCATCAAAATCCAGGCTGTAATGAAAGTTAATGGGACTACAGTGACTGTGTTACCATCAAAATCCAGGCTGTAATGAAAGTTAATGGGACTACAGTGACTGTGTTACCATCTAAATCCAGGCTGTAATGAAAGTTAATGGGACTCCAAATCCAGTGACTGTGTTTACCATCTAAATCCAGGCTGTAATGAAAGTTAATGGGACTACAGTGACTGTGTTACCATCAAAATCCAGGCTGTAATGAAAGTTAATAGGACTACAGTGACTGTGTTACCATCAAAATCCAGGCTGTAATGAAAGTTAATGGGACTACAGTGACTGTGTTACCATCAAAATCCAGGCTGTAATGAAAGTTAATGGGACTACAGTGACTGTGTTACCATCAAAATCCAGGCTGTAATGAAAGTTAATGGGACTACAGTGACTGTGTTGCCATCAAAATCCAGGCTGTAATGAAAGTTAATGGGACTACAGTGACTGTGTTACCAAGAAAATCCAGGCTGTAATGAAAGTTAATGGGACTACAGTGACTGTGTTACCATCAACATCCAGGCTGTAATGAAAGTTAATGGGACTACAGTGACTGTGTTACCATCTAAATCCAGGCTGTAATGAAAGTTAATGGGACTACAGTGACTGTGTTACCATCTAAATCCAGGCTGTAATGAAAGTTAATGGGACTACAGTGACTGTGTTACCATCAAAATCCAGGCTGTAATGAAAGTTAATGGGACTACAGTGACTGTGTTACCATCAAAATCCAGGCTGTAATGAAAGTTAATGGGACTACAGTGACTGTGTTACCATCAAAATCCAGGCTGTAATGAAAGTTAATAGGACTACAGTGACTGTGTTGCAATCAAAATCCAGGCTGTAATGAAAGTTAATGGGACTACAGTGACTGTGTTGAAAGTTAATAGGACCATCAAAATCCAGGCTGTAATGAAAGTTAATGGGACTACAGTGACTGTGTTACCATCAAAATCCAGGCTGTAATGAAAGTTAATGGGACTACAGTGACTGTGTTACCATCAAAATCCAGGCTGTAATGAAAGTTAATGGGACTACAGTGACTGTGTTACCATCAAAATCCAGGCTGTAATGAAAGTTAATGGGACTACAGTGACTGTGTTACCATCCAAATCCAGGCTGTAATGAAAGTTAATGGGACTACAGTGACTGTGTTACCATCCAAATCCAGGCTGTAATGAAAGTTAATGGGACTACAGTGACTGTGTTACCATCAAAATCCAGGCTGTAATGAAAGTTAATGGGACTACAGTGACTGTGTTACCATCAAAATCCAGGCTGTAATGAAAGTTAATGGGACTACAGTGACTGTGTTACCATCTAAATCCAGGCTGTAATGAAAGTTAATGGGACTACAGTGACTGTGTTACCATCAAAATCCAGGCTGTAATGAAAGTTAATGGGACTACAGTGACTGTGTTACCATCAAAATCCAGGCTGTAATGAAAGTTAATGGGACTACAGTGACTGTGTTACCATCAAAATCCAGGCTGTAATGAAAGTTAATGGGACTACAGTGACTGTGTTACCAAGAAAATCCAGGCTGTAATGAAAGTTAATGGGACTACAGTGACTGTGTTACCATCAAAATCCAGGCTGTAATGAAAGTTAATGGGACTACAGTGACTGTGTTACCATCAAAATCCAGGCTGTAATGAAAGTTAATGGGACTACAGTGACTGTGTTACCATCAAAATCCAGGCTGTAATGAAAGTTAATGGGACTACAGTGACTGTGTTACCATCAAAATCCAGGCTGTAATGAAAGTTAATGGGACTACAGTGACTGTGTTACCATCAAAATCCAGGCTGTAATGAAAGTTAATGGGACTACAGTGACTGTGTTACCATCAAAATCCAGGCTGTAATGAAAGTTAATGGGACTACAGTGACTGTGTTACCATCAAAATCCAGGCTGTAATGAAAGTTAATGGGACTACAGTGACTGTGTTACCATCAAAATCCAGGCTGTAATGAAAGTTAATGGGACTACAGTGACTGTGTTACCATCCAAGGCTGTAATCCTAGGCTGTAATGAAAAAGTTAATGGGACTACAGTGACTGTGTTACCATCAAAATCCAGGCTGTAATGAAAGTTAATGGGACTACAGTGACTGTGTTACCATCAAAATCCAGGCTGTAATGAAAGTTAATGGGACTACAGTGACTGTGTTACCATCAAAATCCAGGCTGTAATGAAAGTTAATGGGACTACAGTGACTGTGTTACCATCAAAATCCAGGCTGTAATGAAAGTTAATGGGACTACAGTGACTGTGTTACCATCTAAATCCAGGCTGTAATGAAAGTTAATGGGACTACAGTGACTGTGTTACCATCAAAATCCAGGCTGTAATGAAAGTTAATGGGACTACAGTGACTGTGTTACCATCTAAATCCAGGCTGTAATGAAAGTTAATGGGACTACAGTGACTGTGTTACCATCTAAATCCAGGCTGTAATGAAAGTTAATGGGACTACAGTGACTGTGTTACCATCTAAATCCAGGCTGTAATGAAAGTTAATGGGACTACAGTGACTGTGTTACCATCTAAATCCAGGCTGTAATGAAAGTTAATGGGACTACAGTGACTGTGTTACCATCTAAATCCAGGCTGTAATGAAAGTTAATGGGACTACAGTGACTGTGTTACCATCAAAATCCAGGCTGTAATGAAAGTTAATGGGACTACAGTGACTGTGTTACCATCAAAATCCAGGCTGTAATGAAAGTTAATGGGACTACAGTGACTGTGTTACCATCTAAATCCAGGCTGTAATGAAAGTTAATGGGACTACAGTGACTGTGTTACCATCTAAATCCAGGCTGTAATGAAAGTTAATGGGACTACAGTGACTGTGTTACCATCTAAATCCAGGCTGTAATGAAAGTTAATGGGACTACAGTGACTGTGTTACCATCAAAATCCAGGCTGTAATGAAAGTTAATGGGACTACAGTGACTGTGTTACCATCAAAATCCAGGCTGTAATGAAAGTTAATGGGACTACAGTGACTGTGTTACCATCAACATCCAGGCTGTAATGAAAGTTAATGGGACTACAGTGACTGTGTTACCATCTAAATCCAGGCTGTAATGAAAGTTAATGGGACTACAGTGACTGTGTTACCATCAAAATCCAGGCTGTAATGAAAGTTAATGGGACTACAGTGACTGTGTTACCATCTAAATCCAGGCTGTAATGAAAGTTAATGGGACTACAGTGACTGTGTTACCATCAAAATCCAGGCTGTAATGAAAGTTAATGGGACTACAGTGACTGTGTTACCATGACTCAAAATCCAGGCTAAATCCAGGCTGTAATGAAAGTTAATGGGACTACAGTGACTGTGTTACCATCCAAATCCAGGCTGTAATGAAAGTTAATGGGACTACAGTGACTGTGTTACCATCTAAATCCAGGCTGTAATGAAAGTTAATGGGACTACAGTGACTGTGTTCCAAATCCATCTAAAATCCAGGCTGTAATGAAAGTTAATGGGACTACAGTGACTGTGTTACCATCTAAATCCAGGCTGTAATGAAAGTTAATGGGACTACAGTGACTGTGTTACCATCTAAATCCAGGCTGTAATGAAAGTTAATGGGACTACAGTGACTGTGTTGCCATCAAAATCCAGGCTGTAATGAAAGTTAATGGGACTACAGTGACTGTGTTACCATCAAAATCCAGGCTGTAATGAAAGTTAATGGGACTACAGTGACTGTGTTACCATCAAAATCCAGGCTGTAATGAAAGTTAATGGGACTACAGTGACTGTGTTACCATCTAAATCCAGGCTGTAATGAAAGTTAATGGGACTACAGTGACTGTGTTACCATCTAAATCCAGGCTGTAATAAAAGTTAATGGGACTACAGTGACTGTGTTACCATCTAAATCCAGGCTGTAATGAAAGTTAATGGGACTACAGTGACTGTGTTACCATCTAAATCCAGGCTGTAATGAAGGGCTTGGCGTCCTGATAGAGGGACAACTTCCGGTGGATCTGGAGGGCTCGCAATTCAAATAAATAATCAACAAAATGATGGATATTAAAAATGTAAGTACATACGAGTGTCTCATATTTGCTGAAAGCTTCAATTCTTGTTAATCGAACTGCACTGTCTAATTTACAGTAGCCATGACAGCGAAAACATTTTTTTTTAACCTTTATTTAACTAGGCAAGTAAGTTAAGAATAAATTCTTATTTTCAATGAAGGCTTAATGACGGCTTAATTCCTCTGATTTGTCATCCAAAGGGCCCTAGCTATAACATGTAGTGTCGTTGTGTTAGATAAAATCCTTCTTTATATCCCAAAAAGTCTGTTTAGTTGGCGCCGTCGATTTGAGTAATCCACTCGTTTGACATGCAGAGAAAGGAATCCGAAAATCTACCCCATTGTTTCCACAAGCCAAAACGCGTTTCTATCTACTCCTCAGATACACTAAAAGGTAGTCAAACTATATTTCTTAGGGAAAGAAGTGTGTTCAATAGGAAACAGGTGCGTTTGGTGGAGAAGGATGATCCAACAATTCACAGCTCAATGGTACTTCACTTTTCTATTGGTTCTCCCATTTCATTGTGGTTTTACGTAAGGGAGGAGTGGGGGTATTGGAATAAGTCAGAGTTTAATATATTACTTTAGAGTTTACATTCTCTGTATTTAGGAGCATGACAGAGCACACACCAATTCCGTGTGTTGGTGTTTTTTGTTTTTGATTGGATAGGTAGGTGGGGAGTCTCTCCCGTCTGCGTTTCTCTATTCAGCCAGTAGATGATGGTGTTCCGTACAGGGCTCCACACTCATGCATCAGTAGCCTACAGATTCAGAAGAATCCCCAGAAACAGCTACAGGAGGCTGCGCAGCCCGCCTGCCCGGATCTCACCTCTCTCTCTCTCTCTCTCTCTCTCTCTTTAGTTTATATGCTAGAACATTACTGCGTGCTGGGGCAGCACGTTATCGTTTGCGTTGTATTATTGCTAAAAGTGAAACTCCCTCGTATTCAAGGTTTCATTCAAAGAAAGTTCATTGTCAAGATTGTCTCCGTGGAAAGAGAAAGCGTGGGTGCCGCTAACTCAGCCGGTTACGGCTACTCTGGCTCAACCCTGCAACGTGCGTCTCTAGAAGAGAGAGATAGTGGGTGTTAACTGTAAATGTGAACTTATTGTCCAAATATGATGACTCAACAATGGAAAGAGACAGCTTGACATCTGTCTGTCTGTCATTGTCATTTAAATTGGGATCCCGAGCGGCGCAGTGGTCTAAGGCACTGCATCTCAGTGCTTGATGCGTCACTACAGACACCCTGGTTCGAATTCAGGCTGTATCACAACAAGCCGCGAGTTGGAGTCCCATACGGCGGCACACAATTGGACCAGTGTCGTCGTGGTTTTGCAGGTGTAGGCGGTCATTGCAATTAAGAATTTGTCCTTAAATTACTTGCCTCGTTAAACAAACAAAAAAATGAATGCATGAGGACAGACCAGCAGCCGCTGTCCATTTTCACATAATTATTGCGTTCTGGCGGGAGGTGAGGGCGACAAGTGCCCTACATATTCCATCAATAATAGCAATGAAAAAGTCTAAAGATACCCTTGATATAGAAACTATTTTTGATCCATATGATGAGGTAAGTTAGCCTGTAAGTTGTTGTTCCTATCCTACCCGTTTTCTTAGGGTGTAGCCGATATTGGAAACAGGAATTTAATTTACCAAAGATATTCATCTTTCAGTGTCAATTTCACCTTATAGCGGGATTTCTTATGTTTGTTATTAGGCAGACGTGAATGTATACATGTATACAGAGAGGGCTATGGAGCATTAGAGACACAGAGAGAGAGAGAGAGCGCGATAGAGAGAGAGAGAGAGAGCGCGAGAGAGAGAGAGAGAGCGCGATAGAGAGAGAGAGAGAGAGCGCGAGAGAGGGAAGGGGGGCTCATCGAATGAATTGGGTCATACCCGAGCCACCGAGAGAGAGTTCGCTTCCCTTGCCTTGGCCGTCAGTAAGGCCTATGTGTGTGTGTGTGTGTGTGTGTGTGTTGAGGGCAGATATTGAAGATGGCAGCCGCAAGTGGAGCAACTTTAAGGAGGAATAGGAAGAGATAGTCTATTATCTGAAAAAATTCATTAACGATGCTGTGAAATTAATTTTTAAAACACCGGGCACCTGTCTATGGCGGGTTTCGTATTTCACATTGGATTATTAACTTTCTCTTCGATTTAACCGCGAAGCACACGTTGGTATATCTAGAGGAATAAATGACTATACCGGGGACGGTGTTTTTCCTTCCACTCTGTGTAGAGGAATACATGACTATACCGGGGACGGTGTTTTTCTTTCCACTCTGTTTAGAGGAATAAAGGACTACCGGGGACGGTGTTTTTCCTTCCACTCTGTGTAGAGGAATAAAGGACGACCGGGGACGGTGTTTTTCTTTCCACTCTGGGGGAATAAATGACTATACCGTGTTTTTTCTTTCCACTCTGTTTAGAGGAATAAAGGACTACCGGGGACGGTGTTTTTCTTTCCACTCTGTTTAGTGGAATAAAGGACTACTCTGTTTAGAGGAATAAATGACTATACCGGGGACGGTGTTTTTCCTTCCACTCTGTTTAGAGGAATAAATGACTATACCGGGGACGGTGTTTTTCTTTCCACTCTGTTTAGAGGAATAAAGGACTACCGGGGACGGTGTTTTTCTTTCCACTCTGTTTAGTGGAATAAAGGACTACCGGGGACGGTGTTTTTCTTTCCACTCTGTTTAGTGGAATAAAGGACTACCGGGGACGGTGTTTTTCTTTCCACTCTGTTTAGTGGAATAAAGGACTACCGGGGACGGTGTTTTTCTTTCCACTCTGTTTCCTCTCTGAGCGCACTGTTCTGTCTCTGTGACACTCACATTCAACTCGTAAGCATCTTAATTGAAAGATGTCAGGCAAATTATTGGTCTACCTCTTACTTCTGACAGTCTTTCATGCCTGGTAAGTGGTGATATATGTTTGATGTAAAATGTGCTGTTGGGGTTCGGTGTTGATACCCCCTCAAATGTGCTGTTGGGGTTCGGTGTTGACACCCCCTCAAATGTGCTGTTGGGGTTCAGTGTTGACACCCCCTCAAATGTGATGTTGGGGTTCAGTGTTGACACCCCCTCAAATGTGCTGTTGGGGTTCGGTGTTGATACCCCCTCAAATGTGCTGTTGGGGTTCGGTGTTGACACCCCCTCAAATGTGCTGTTGGGGTTCAGTGTTGACACCCCCTCAAATGTGATGTTGGGGTTCAGTGTTGACACCCCCTCAAATGTGCTGTTGGGGTTCGGTGTTGACACCCCCTCAAATGTGCTGTGGGGTTCGGTGGTGTTGATACCCCCTCAAATGTGCTGTTGGGGTTCAGTGTTGACACCCCCTCAAATGTGCTGTTGGGGTTCAGTGTTGATACCCCCTCAAATGTGCTGTTGGGGTTCAGTGTTGACACCCCCTCAAATGTGCTGTTGGGGTTCAGTGTTGACACCCCCTCAAATGTGCTGTTGGGGTTCGGTGTTGACACCCCCTCAAATGTGCTGTGGGGTTCGGTGTTGATACCCCCTCAAATGTGCTGTTGGGGTTCAGTGTTGATACCCCCTCAAATGTGCTGTTGGGGTTCAGTGTTGATACCCCTCAAATGTGCTGTTGGGGTTCAGTGTTGACACCCCAAATGTGCTGTTGGGGTTCAGTGTTCAAATGTGCTGTTGGGGTGTCAAATGTGCTATTGGGGTTCAGTGTTGATACCCCCTCAAATGTGCTGTTGGGGTTCAGTGTTGATACCCCCTCAAATGTGCTGTTGGGGTTCAGTGTTGACACCCCCTCAAATGTGCTGTTGGGGTTCAGTGTTGACACCCCCTCAAATGTGCTGTTGGGGTTCAGTGTTGATACCCCCTCAAATGTGCTATTGGGGTTCAGTGTTGACACCCCCTCAAATGTGCTGTTGGGGTTCAGTGTTGACACCCCCTCAAATGTGCTGTTGGGGTTCGGTGTTGACACCCCCTCAAATGTGTTGTTGGGGTTCGGTGTTGATTCTCCCTCACATGTGTTTTTCTCCATGCAATATACCACAATTAAGTTGATCGATAGCATCATTCATTTCTACAAGACTGGACTGATGTGACATGATATTTACTGAAACTGAATTAGAAATCGATTTGGAGCTTTTAAGAATGTAGCTGTATTGTACAGCCAGTGAATTCTATTGAGCCCAAGCTGTGCAGCCAGCCAGCTGTGCATCTTTGGATCTAGTACATTCATATTCCCAAGTATTAATGTACCAGCCTTACCCTTTATATTGGTATTAATGTACCAGCCTTACCCTTTATATTGGTATTAATGTACCAGCCTTACCCTTTATATTGGTATTAATGTACCAGCCTTACCCTTTATATTGGTATTAATGTACCAGCCTTATTTATATTGGTATTAATGTACCAGCCTTATCCTTTATATTGGTATTAATGTACCAGCCTTACCCTTTATATTGGTATTAATGTACCAGCCTTACCCTTTATATTGGTATTAATGTACCAGCCTTATCCTTTATATTGGTATCAATGTACCAGCCTTACCCTTTATATTGGTATTAATGTACCAGCCTTACCCTTTATATTGGTATTAATGTACCAGCCTTAGCCTTTATATTGGTATTAATGTACCAGCCTTAGCCTTTATATTGGGAATGACATGATGTCTTAACATTGTGCTGTAACATGTTAGAACAACAATAGGTTCCAGAAGACTATAAGATACATCTCAGTCGTGGTAATATTCTACAAATACGTACAAGATGTCTACCACCTGTTATTTCTGCAATGTGTCTGAAGCGAAACATACATTTAGCATATCCTTAGCTTATTGTAGCTAAATGTATGCCCAACATATCGCAGTAGGAATTTCAGGAAATTTCGGTTAAATAAAAAAAAAAAGTAACCTTTATTCAACTAGGCAAGTCAGTTAAGAACAAATTCTTATTTACAATGACGGCCTCTCCGGGAACAGTGGGTTAACTGCCTTGTTCAGGGGCAGAATGAAAGATTTTTATCTTATTAGCTCGGGGATTCGATCCATCAACCTTTCGTTTAACTGGCCCAACACTCTAACCACTAGACTACCTGCCGCCCAAACACTCTAACCACTAGACTACCTGCCGCCCATACACTCTAACCACTAGGCTACCTGCCGCCCCTACACTCTTTTATTTGATTTATTTTACCTTTATTTAACCAGGCAAGTCAGTTAAGAACACATTCTTATTTTCAATAACGGCCTGGGAACAGTGGGTTAACTGCCTGTTCAGTACCTTGTCAGCTCGGGGGTTTGAACTCGCAACCTTCTGGTTAGTAGTCCAACACTCTAACCACTAGGCTACCTGCTGCCTCTACACTCTAACCACTAGACTACCTGCCACCTCTACACTCTAACCACTAGGCTACCTGCCGCCTCTACACTCTAACCACTAGGCTACCTGCCGCCCCTACACTCTAACCACTAGGCTACCTGCCGCCTCTACACTCTAACCACTAGGCTACCTGCCGCCTCTACACTCTAACCACTAGGCTACCTGCCGCCTCTACACTCTAACCACTAGGCTACCTGCCGCCCTACACTCTAACCACTCTACCCACCACTAGGCTACCTGCCGCCTCTACACTCTAACCACTAGGCTACCTGCCGCCTCTACACTCTAACCACTAGGCTACCTGCCGCCTCTACACTCTAACCACTAGGCTACCTGCCGCCTCTACACTCTAACCAATAGGCTACCTGCCGCCTCTACACTCTAACCACTAGGCTACCTGCCGCCTCTACACTCTAACAACTAGGCTGCCTGCCTCCTCTACACTCTAACCACTAGGCTACGCTGCTGCCTCTACACTCTAACCACTAGGCTACCTGCCGCCTCTACACTCTAACCACTAGGCTACCTGTCGCCTCTACACTCTACACTCTACATACCATTTGACAGCTACACTAATACCATTTGACAGCTACATTAATACCATTTGACAGCTACACTAATACCATTTGACAGCTACACTAATACCATTTGACAGCTACACTAATACCATTTGACAGCTACATTAATAGCATTTGAAAGCTACACTAATACCATTTGACAGCTACACTAATACCATTTGACAGCTACACTAATACCATTTGACAGCTACACTAATACCATTTGACAGCTACACTAATACCCTTTGACAGCTACACTAATACTATTTGACAGCTACACTAAAACCATTTGACAGCTACACTAAAACCATTTGACAGCTACACTAAAACCATTTGACAGCTACACTAATACCCTTTGACAGCTACACTAATACTATTTGACAGCTACATTAATACCATTTGACAGCTACACTAATACCATTTGACAGCTACACTAATACCCTTTGACAGCTACACTAATACTATTTGACAGCTACATTAATACCATTTGACAGCTACACTAATATCATTTGACAGCTACACTAATACCATTTGACAGCTACACTAATACTATTTGACAGCTACACTAATACTATTTGACAGCTACATTAATACCATTTGACAGCTACACTAATACCATTTGACAGCTACAGTAATACCCTTTGACAGCTACACTAATACTATTTGACAGCTACATTAATACCATTTGACAGCTACATTAATACCATTTGACAGCTACATTAATACCCTTTGACAGCTACATTAATACCCTTTGACAGCTACATTAATACCATTTGACAGCTACACTAATACTATTTGACAGCTACACTAATACCATTTGACAGCTACACTAATACCATTTGACAGCTACACTAATACTATTTGACAGCTACACTAATACCCTTTGACAGCTACACTAATACTATTTGACAGCTACACTAATACCCTTTGACAGCTACACTAATACTATTTGACAGCTACACTAATACCCTTTGACAGCTACACTAATACTATTTGACAGCTACATTAATACCATTTGACAGCTACACTAATACCATTTGACAGCTACACTAATACCATTTGACAGCTACACTAATACCATTTGACAGCTACACTAATACCATTTGACAGCTACATTAATACCATTTGACAGCTACATTAATAAGCCATGCAAATGTACTGTGTTCAGGTTAGCTATACATCATGATTTCAGCACTTCCTAAATGCTGTGCACTACTGTCGAGATGATTTATTATTTTTTAAATTGTTTTCCCCACAATCTAATTAGATCTTTATTTTTGTAGTTCTCCAAAAATGGAATATGAAGAAGAGTATGAGGATGTTACCATGAACCAAAAGTTGGCTCCGAAGACGATGGAGGCAGACACCACAGAGATCCTGAACAATTTACTCAAGGAATACGATAAGAAACTACGGCCAGATATTGGAGGTAAGTCGCTGGCTGATATGGATAAAGTGTGCCCGTTTAAACTAGTGGTGCGCTGTGACCGCTGTCCAGGGTGCTGAAAACAATGCTGTGGTCAGTGTGCTGTCCACGAGACTGACAAACTGGCAGTAGTGCTGCGTGTACAGTGGTGCTGAAAGTATATGTTGGCACTGTCCGTGGTGCTGAATGCAATGCTGTGGTCAGTGCGCTGTCCACGAGACTGACAAACTGGCAGTAGTGCTGCGTGTACAGTGGTGCTGAAAGTATATGTTGGCACTGTCCGTGGTGCTGAATGCAATGCTGTGGTCAGTGCGCTGTCCACGAGACTGACAAACTGGCAGTAGTGCTGCGTGTACAGTGGTGCTGAAAGTATATGTTGGCACTGTCCGTGGTGCTGAATGCAATGCTGTGGTCAGTGCGCTGTCCACGAGACTGACAAACTGGCAGTAGTGCTGCGTGTACAGTGGTGCTGAAAGTATATGTTGGCACTGTCCGCTGGGTCAGTGCTGAATGCAAACTGGCTGTGGTCAGTGCGCACTGTCCGTGGTGCTGAATGCAATGCTGTGGAGTGCGCTGTCCACTGACAAACTGGCAGTAGTGCTGCGTGTACAGTGGTGCTGAAAGTATATGTTGGCACTGTCCGTGGTGCTGAATGCAATGCTGTGGTCAGTGCGCTGTCCACGAGACTGACAAACTGGCAGTAGTGCTGCGTGTACAGTGGTGCTGAAAGTATATGTTGGCACTGTCCGTGGTGCTGAATGCAATGCTGTGGTCAGTGCGCTGTCCACGAGACTGACAAACTGGCAGTAAGTGCTGCGTGTACAGTGGTGCTGAAAGTATATGATTGTGGTGCTGAAAGTGTGTGCGATCATTGGTGTGGAGCTGATGCGTGCCATACACTAGGGACATTAACCATTCACCCCCCTACCATACAGAAGGAGTATCACATAATAATTTATGATAAAACATTCAAAAGAAGTGCGCTGTATAGGAAATAGGTGATCATTTGGGATGCAGGCAATGGAACTGAGCGAGACTCATTACAGAGGGAAGTGGATAACTCAGATCAAGTCCTTCTGGTCCTGGTCCTTCTGTAGCTCAGTTGGTAGAGCATGGCGCTTGTAACGCCAGGGTAGTGGGTTCAATTCCCGGGACCACCCATACGTAGAATGTATGCACACATGACTGTAAGTCGCTTTGGATAAAAGCGTCTGCTAAATGGCATATATATATATATTATAAGTCCAAGAAGAGCTGCACGTTCTGATTTTATGATTTGAGAGGCAGGCATGCAGGAAGTGAGATTTCTCTTTTGGATAGTAGTGTCTCGACTAATGATATAGATCAATGTGCAGCTGAAAACAAGGATGACAAATGGACACGTCATAAGCGACGGCAAGATGTGTAGAATTGCAAGAAAATTTGCTTTAATGGTCGACTTTGAGCAGGAAAAATGGTCCCAAAATGATCCCCTGTTTCTCTATTTTTCATCATAAATGGGGTTGTGCCTTTGGTGGTTCATCGACGTGTCGTTCTGGTCATGCACTTAGTTTGTCAGCTAACTGTAGCCCACTGTATCTGTAACCCACTGTAGCCCACTGTAGCTGTAACCCACTGTAGCCCACTGTAGCTGTAACCCACTGTAGCCCACTGTATCTGTAACCCACTGTAGCCCACTGTAGCTGTAACCCACTGTAGCCCACTGTAGCTGTAACCCACTGTAGCCCACTGTAGCTGTAACCCACTGTAGCCCACTGTAGCTGTAACCCACTGTAGCCCACTGTAGCTGTAACCCACTGTAGCCCACTGTATCTGTAACCCACTGTAGCCCACTGTATCTGTAACCCACTGTAGCCCACTGTAGCTGTAGCCCACTGTAGCCCACTGTAGCTGTAACCCACTGTAGCCCACTGTAGCTGTAACCCACTGTAGCCCACTGTATCTGTAACCCACTGTAGCCCACTGTATCTGTAACCCACTGTAGCCCACTGTATCTGTAACCCACTGTAGCCCACTGTAGCCCACTGTATCTGTAACCCACTGTAGCCCACTGTATCTGTAGCCCACTGTATCTGTAACCCACTGTATCTGTAACCCACTGTATCTGTAGCCCACTGTATCTGTAGCCCACTGTATCTGTAACCCACTGTATCTGTAACCCACTGTATCTGTAGCACACTGTATCTGTAACCCACTGTAGCTGTATAGCCCACTGTATCTGTAACCCACTGTATCTGTAACCCACTGTATCTGTAGCTGTAGCCCACTGTATCTGTAACCCACTGTATCTGTAACCCACTGTATCTGTAGCCCACTGTATCTGTAACCCACTGTAACCCACTGTATCTGTAAACCCACTGTAGTAACCCACTGTATCTGTAACCCACTGTATCTGTAACCCACTGTATCTGTAGCCCACTGTACTGTATCTGTAACCCTGTATCTGTAACCCACTGTATGTATCTGTAACCCACTGTATCTGTAACCCACTGTATCTGTAGCCCACTGTATCTGTAGCCCACTGTATCTGTAACCCACTGTATCTGTAGCCCACTGTATCTGTAACCCACTGTATCTGTAACCCACTGTATCTGTAGCCCACTGTATCTGTAGCCCACTGTATCTGTAACCCACTGTAGCTGTAACCCACTGTATCTGTAACCCACTGTATCTGTAGCCCACTGTAGCTGTAGCCCACTGTATCTGTAACCCACTGTATCTGTAACCCACTGTATCTGTAGCCCACTGTATCTGTAGCCCACTGTATCTGTAGCCCACTGTATCTGTAACCCACTGTATCTGTAACCCACTGTATCTGTAGCCCACTGTAGCTGTAACCCACTGTATCTGTAACCCACTGTAGCTGTAACCCACTGTATCTGTAGCCCACTGTATCTGTAACCCACTGTATCTGTAGCTGTAGCCCACTGTAGCTGTAGCCCACTGTATCTGTAACCCACTGTATCTGTAACCCGCTATAGCTGTAGCCCACTGTAGCTGTAGCCCACTGTAGCTGTAGCCCACTGTAGCCCACTGTAGCTGTAGCCCACTGTATCTGTAACCCACTGTAGCCCACTGTAGCTGTAGCCCACTGTAGCCCACTGTAGCTGTAGCCCACTGTAGCTGTAGCCCACTGTAGCCCACTGTAGCTGTAGCCCACTGTAGCCCACTGTAGCTGTAGCCCACTGTAGCTGTAGCCCACTGTAGCTGTAGCCCACTGTAGCTGTAGCCCACTGTAGCCCACTGTAGCTGTAACCCGCTGTAGCCCACTGTATCTGTAGCCCACTGTAGCTGTAGCCCACTGTAGCCCACTGTATCTGTAGCCCACTGTAGCTGTAGCCCACTGTAGCTGTAGCCCACTGTATCTGTAACCCACTGTAGCTGTAGCCCGCTGTAGCTGTAACCCACTGTAGCTGTAGCCCACTGTAGCTGTAGCCCACTGTATCTGTAACCCACTGTAGCTGTAACCCACTGTATCTGTAACCCACTGTAGCTGTGTATCTGTAGCCCACTGTATCTGTAACCCACTGTAGCTGTAACCCACTGTATCTGTAGCCCACTGTAGCTGTAACCCACTGTATCTGTAGCTGTAGCCCACTGTAGCTGTAGCCCACTGTATCTGTAACCCACTGTAGCTGTAGCTGTAGCCCACTGTAGCTGTAGCCCACTGTAGCTGTAGCCCACTGTATCTGTAGCCCACTGTAGCTGTAGCCCACTGTATCTGTAACCCGCTGTAGCTGTAACCCGCTGTAGCTGTAGCCCACTGTAGCTGTAGCCCACTGTAGCTGTAGCCCACTGTAGCCCACTGTAGCTGTAGCCCACTGTAGCCCACTGTAGCTGTAGCCCACTGTAGCTGTAGCCCACTGTAGCCCACTGTATCTGTAGCCCACTGTCGCTGTAGCCCACTGTAGCCCACTGTAGCTGTAGCCCGCTGTAGCCCACTGTATCTGTAGCCCACTGTATCTGTAACCCACTGTATCTGTAGCCCACTGTATCTGTAGCCCACTGTATCTGTAGCCCACTGTATCTGTAGCCAACTGAAGGCCGCTGTAGCCCGCTGTAGCCCACTGTATCTGTAGCCCACTGTAGCTGTAGCCCACTGTATCTGAAGCCCACTGTAGCTGTAGCCAACTGAAGGCCGCTGTAGCCCGCTGTAGCCCGCTGTAGCCCACTGTAGCTGTAGCCTACTGTCGCCCACTGTAGCTGTAGCCCGCTGTAGCTGTAACCCAGTGTAGCTGTAGCCCACTGTAGCTGTAGCCCGCTGTAGCTGTAGCCCGCTGTAGCTGTAACCCAGTGTAGCTGTAGCCCGCTGTAGCTGTAGCCCGCTGTAGCTGTAGCCACTCTCTAGCCAGTAACTCCACCAGTATATGTTGACGTCATTTCAAAGGATTTTCTTTTTTGGACGGAAGCTGTAGAGACTGGAAAGAAATGGCACTTCTGTATCCAGATGTCTTATTCGTTCATATTGTTTTTGTTTTCAAGCATTAAATGACACTGTACGACGGTGCATTGATCAGTTATCCTCTTAGACGTAATGGCAAAATGTAGATTTCGCCAAAATAGACATACCCAAAAGTTACTGCTATTCATGTGTAATTACATGATTCTGACATGCCCATATTTGGAAAGAAGACATCTGGGAGATCGTGAAGAATGTTTCAGAAGATAGATAGGAGTTACATAGTTCAGAATACACTAGATCAAGCACACACAAAATAATGTTTTTTATTTTATTTATTTTTTTTTACATTTAATTTATTTTGAAAATAATCTTTCATTGACAAGTTATAAGTGGATTATTGATGCCCAGAGCTGTAAACACAGAGAACATTTTAATTGATAGACCTAACAACTATAAATGGGCAGATGTTGAAGTCAGTGGTGTCAGGTGTGGTCACGTGACATTTCCAAGTGTCCCTAAACCTTTCCAAAGTAGCGTATGTCTGTAAATTAGATAATTACAGTGCTATTATATATTTGCAATCCCTAAATGCTATTTGTTCAGTCTAAAAACAAAATGTCTACCATTTCAACCTCACTCCAACATTGTGTTGGTGTCATGGGGAATCCAGGGGACATTCAAGTGTCTTTTCAACCTCTCCGAAGTGTCAATGTGGTAATTGAACTGTTTAAGACACTGGATGTGTCTAAAAGTAATTGTTCACTATAAAAACTACATTTCTACAACACCAACCTGTCTCAAACATTGTGGTGGTGTCGAGGGACATATATGGGGCTATCCAAGTGTTTTCATCATATTTTTGATGCATGAAGATGTAGTCACTCAAATCAAATCACAAATCACATGCGCCGAATACAACAGGTGTAGTAGACTTTACAGTGAAATGCTGAATACAACAGATGTAGTAGACCTCACAGTGAAATGCTGAATACAAAGGTGTAGTAGACCTTACAGTGAAATGCTGAATACAAAAGGTGTAGTAGACCTCACAGTGAAATGCTGAATACAACAGGCGTAGGTTTGAAAATACTAGTAAGAATAAGAATGTAACAAGCAATTAAAGAGCAGCAGTAAAATAACAATAGCAAGACTATACACATGGGGGTACCGGAACAGAGTCAATGTGTTGGGCACCAGTTAGTTGAGGGCACCGGTTAGTTGAGGGCACCGGTTGGTTAAGGGCACCGGTTAGTTGAGGGCACCGGTTGGTTTAGGGCACCGGTTGGTTGAGGACACCGGTTGGTTGAGGACACCGGTTGGTTGAGGACACCGGTTGGTTGAGGGCACCGGTTGGTTGAGGGCACCGGTTGGTTGAGGACACCGGTTGGTTGAGGGCACCGGTTGGTTGAGGGCACCTGTTGGTTGAGGGCACCTGTTGGTTGAGGGCACCTGTTGGTTGAGGGCACCTGTTGGTTGAGGGCACCTGTTGGTTGAGGGCACCTGTTGGTTGAGGGCACCTGTTGGTTGAGGGCACCGGTTGGTTGAGGGCACCGGTTGGTTGAGGGCACCGGTTGGTTGAGGGCACCTGTTGGTTGAGGGCACCTGTTGGTTGAGGGCACCTGTTGGTTGAGGGCACCTGTTGGTTGAGGGCACCTGTTGGTTGAGGGCACCTGTTGGTTGAGGGCACCTGTTGGTTGAGGTAATATGTACATAAAGGTAGAGTTATTAAAGCGGCTATGCATACATGATAACAGAGAGTAGCAGTGTTGTAGAAGAGGGGGTGACCTATAAAACAACACATGTTCTCTTATCCTCATGGCAAAATGTATAGAATTGCAGGAAATCAGCTTTAAAACTGCAATGTTTTCTGTCAGACTCATGACAAAATGTGTAAAATAACATTATATGTTAAAAATGAGTAGAATAGCATTATAAAACTGCAAATGTTTCTCTCTGCCCCGTGGCAAAATGTGGAAGGTAGCTGTTGTCCACACACACACACACACACACACACACACACACACACACACACACACACACACACACACACACACACACACACACACACACACACACACACACACACACACACACACACACACACACACACACACACACACAAGCACACAAACAGCTGTTGGATTGTCCCTGGTTAGAGGAAACCACTCCACTGTAACCCCTGGTACAGAGGAAACATCCCCCCTGGCACAGAGGAAACATCCCCCTGGTACAGAGGAAACATCCCCCTGGTACAGAGGAAACATCCCCCTGGCACAGAGGAAACATCCCCCTGGTACAGAGGAAACATCCCCCTGGTACAGAGGAAACATCCCCTGGTACAGAGGAAACATCCCCTGGTACAGAGGAAACATCCCCTGGTACAGAGGAAACATCCCCTGGTACAGAGGAAGAACATCCCCTGGCACAGAGGAAACATCCCCCTGGCACAGAGGAAACATCCCCTGGTACAGAGGAAACATCCCCCTGGTACAGAGGAAACATCCCCTGGTACAGAGGAAACATCCCCCTGGCACAGAGGAAACATCCCCTGGCACAGAGGAAACATCCCCCTGGTACAGAGGAAACATCCCCCTGGTACAGAGGAAACATCCCCCTGGTACAGAGGAA
This sequence comes from Oncorhynchus keta, assembly GCF_023373465.1. NCBI lineage: Eukaryota > Metazoa > Chordata > Actinopteri > Salmoniformes > Salmonidae > Oncorhynchus > Oncorhynchus keta. The sequence continues at coordinate 97,489,494 of NC_068421.1, read as the reverse complement.
ACATCCCCCTGGTACAGAGGAAACATCCCCCTGGTACAGAGGAAACATCCCCCTGGTACAGAGGAAACATCCCCCTGGTACAGAGGAAACATCCCCTGGTACAGAGGAAACATCCCCCTGGTACAGAGGAAACATCCCCTGGTACAGAGTAAACATCCCCTGGTACAGTGGAAACATCCCCTGGCACAGAGGAAACATCCCCCTGGCACAGAGGAAACATCCCCTGGCACAGAGGAAACATCCCCTGGTACAGAGGAAACATCCCCTGGTACAGAGGAAACATCCCCTGGCACAGAGGAAACATCCCCTGGCACAGAGGAAACATCCCCCTGGCACAGAGGAAACATCCCCTGGCACAGAGGAAACATCCCCCTGGCACAGAGGAAACATCCCCTGGCACAGAGGAAACATCCCCCTGGCACAGAGGAAACATCCCCTGGCACAGAGGAAACATCCCCTGGTACAGAGGAAACATCCCCCTGGTACAGAGGAAACATCCCCTGGTACAGAGGAAACATCCCCTGGTACAGAGGAAACATCCCCTGGTACAGAGGAAACATCCCCCTGGTACAGAGGAAACATCCCCTGGTACAGAGGAAACATCCCCTGGTACAGAGTAACATCCCCTGGTACAGAGTAAACATCCCCTGGTACAGAGTAAACATTCCCCTGGTACAGAGTAAACATCCCCTGGTACAGAGGAAACATCCCCTGGTACAGAGGAAACATCCCCCTGGTACAGAGGAAACATCCCCCTGGTACAGAGGAAACATCCCCTGGTACAGAGGAAACATCCCCTGGTACAGAGGAAACATCCCCTGGTACAGAGGAAACATCCCCTGGTACAGAGGAAACATCCCCCTGGCACAGAGTAAACATCCCCCTGGCACAGAGTAAAATCCCCCTGGTACAGAGGAAAAATCCCCTGGCACAGAGGAAACATCCCCTGGCACAGAGGAAACATTCCCCTGGCACAGAGTAAACATCCCCCTGGTACAGAGGAAACATCCCCTGGTACAGAGGAAACATTCCCCTAGTACTTGATGCTGGGTTACTGATGCTGGTTTACTGATGCTCGGTTTTAGATGCTGGGTTTTTGATGCTGGGAATTGATGCTGGGTTATTGATGCTGGGTTTTTGATGCTGGTTTTGATGCTGGTTTATTGATGCTGAGTTATTGATGCTATGTTATTGATGCTGGTTTATTGATGCTGGTTTATTGATGCTGGTTTATTGATGCTGGGTTATTGATACTGGGTTATTGATGCTGGTTTATTGATGCTGGGTTATTGATGCTGGGTTATTGATGCTGGGTTATTGATGCTGGGTTATTGATGCTGGTTTATTGATGCTGGGTTTTTGATGCTGGGTTATTGATGCTATGTTATTGATGCTGGTTTATTGATGCTGGTTTATTGATGCTGAGTTATTGATGCTGGGTTATTGATGCTGGGTTATTGATGCTGGGTTATTGATGCTGGTTTATTGATGCTGAGTTATTGATGCTGGGTTATTGATCTATGACCCAGCGTGTCAGATCAGAAGACTGGAGGTATGGTTTAGTAGGGGCGGGGCTTTCAGATAGTTATTTTTAGCCACCCATGAGAGTAAATGCCCTCCCTGTTCATCTGTCCTGTTGTATAGATATCGCGTGTAAAGGTCAAATGTTGACAATTTTGTAGCTTCTATGAGGCCTACAGAAGTGGCTGAACCCTATGTCACAGCCGCTGACAAAGCACACTTTCTATTTGTCATAGACGGACAAGATTAACACGAGGTGAAAGGTGACTTCCTATCAAGTTCAGGAAGCCGAGCTAACGCTCTGTGAAACGTTCACAGCGATTTGGGCAGACATTTTGATCAACCTTTAGAAAATGTTCCCCAAAAAATATGTCTTTTACAGTTAGTTATAAGGAAGGTGAAATATTATAGTAAGTCAGTTTTATAATATGATTATACTATATTTAGAGAAAACATATGTCATTTCAAGCCTTATTCATAAAGTTTTTAAGGATAGGACACCATATAACATGGATCATATTGTATTACATTTACATTTACTACTATTACTACTACTACTACTACTACTACTACTGCTACTACTATTACTACTACTATTACTACTACTATTACTACTACTATTACTACTACTGCTACTACTACTATTACTACTACTACTGCTACAACTGTAACTAACACAACTACTATTACTACTACCATTACTCCTACTACTGCTACTACTACTATTACTACTACTACTATTACTGCTACTACTACATTTACATTTACATTTAAGTCATTTAGCAGACGCTCTTATCCAGAGCGACTTACAAATTGGTGCATTCACCTTATGACATCCAGTGGAACATATTGTATCATATTTGTACTGAAGCTGTTGTCCTCAAAAGTAACTACACCTCAGCAATGTATAACTATTTTTACCAGAAAGGTGAGATTTGAACCTTTCTTCATCCCTTTACACTTGTGTCTATAAGGTAGTAGTTGTGGAATTGTTAGGTTAGATCACTCGTTGGTTATTACTGCATTGTCGGAACGAGAAGCACAAGCATTTCACTACACTCGCATTAACATCTGCTAAACCATGTGACCAATAACGATTTGATTTGGTATATGTGTAGTCGATGTGAAATTGCTAGCTAGTTAGCGGTGGTGCGCGCTAAATAGTGTTTCAATCGGTGACGCCACTCGCTCTGAGACCTTGAAGTAGTGGTTCCCCTTGCTCTGCAATGGCAGCAGCTTTAGTGGAGCGATGGGTAACGATGCTTCGAGGGTGGCTGTTGACGTGTGCAGAGCGTCCCTGGTTCGCGCCCCCGGGGCGGGGCGCGGGGACGGACGTAAAAGTCTATACTGTTACATATGCAGCATTACTAGTTATTCTTTATCGCCCTTTGATGATAAATCATTTACTTTGGGGATTACATAGATTACATTTGAGATTACATTTGAGATTACATTTGAGATGACATTGAATGACATTTAACTCGTTTTATTACGGTAGAAGAATGTGTCAATTGCAACCACAACAAAAATCTGCAGTTGTTGTTCTTCTTCTGTTGGTTTAATGGTCGACCACAACCCCAAAAGGTGTATTGCCGCCACCTACTGGACGGTTTGAAAAACCAAAACAAGAAAAAAAAAATCCATATGTGATAGGGAAACTAAGTTAATAATCCACCCAAATAAAAATGGTACAATGACAAAACCAAAACAAAACTCCCACTTCTTTCTTCTTTCAAATCTCCATATCTCTCTTCTCAGGCTCTAGGACCTGAGAGGGTGGTACGGATCTAGGACCTGAGAGGGTGGTACAGATCTAGGACCCGAGAGGGTGGTACGGCTCTTGGACCCGAGAGGGTGGTACGGTTCTAGGACCCGAGAGGTAGGACCCGAGAGGGTGGTACGGCTCTAGGACCCGAGAGGGTGGTACGGCTCGGCTCTAGGACCTCTAGGACCTAAGAGGGTGGTACGGCTCTAGGACCCGTGGGGTGGTACGGCTCTAGGACCCGAGAGGGTGGTACGGCTCTAGGACCCGAGAGGGTGGTACGGCTCTAGGATCACAGAAGGTGGTACGGCTCTTGGACCCGAGAGGGTGGTACGGTTCTAGGACCTAAGAGGGTGGTACGGCTCTAGGACCTGAGAGGGTGGTACGGCTCTTGGACCCGAGAGGGTGGTACGGCTCTAGGACCCGAGAGGGTGGTACGGCTCTAGGACCTGAGAGGGTGGTACGGCTCTAGGACCTGAGAGGGTGGTACGGCTCTAGGACCTGAGAGGGTGGTACGGCTCTAGGACCTGAGAGGGTGGTACGGCTCTAGGACCTGAGAGGGTGGTACGGCTCTAGGACCTGAGAGGGTGGTACGGCTCTAGGACCTGAGAGGGTGGTACGGCTCTAGGACCTGAGAGGGTGGTACGGCTCTAGGACCTGAGAGGGTGGTACGGCTCTAGGACCTGAGAGGGTGGTACGGCTCTAGGACCTGAGAGGGTGGTACGGCTCTAGGACCTGAGAGGGTGGTACGGCTCTAGGACCTGAGAGGGTGGTACGGCTCTAGGACCTGAGAGGGTGGTACGGTTCTAGGACCTGAGAGGGTGGTACGGCTCTAGGACCTGAGAGGGTGGTACGGCTCTAGGACCTGAGAGGGTGGTACGGCTCTAGGACCTGAGAGGGTGGTACGGCTCTAGGACCCGAGAGGGTGGTACGGCTCTAGGACCTGAGAAGGTGGTACGGCTCTAGGACCCGAGAGGGTGGTACGGCTCTAGGATCCAGAGGGGTACGGCTCTAGGACCCGAGAGGTGGTACGGCTCTTGGACCCGAGAGGGTGGTACGGCTCTAGGACCTAGAGGGTGGTACGGCTCTAGGACCCGAGAGGGTGGTACGGCTCTAGGACCTGAGAGGGTGGTACGGCTCTAGGACCTGAGAGGGTGGTACGGCTCTAGGACCTGAGAGGGTGGTACGGCTCTAGGATCAGAGAAGGTGGTACAGCTGAGGGTGGTACGGCTCTAGGACCCGAGAGGGTGGTACGGCTCTAGGACCCGAGAGGGTGGTGACGGCTCTAGGACCTGAGAGGGTGGTACGGCTCTAGGACCCGAGAGGGTGGTACAGCTCTAGGACCCGAGAGGGTGGTACGGCTCTAGGACCCGAGAGGGTGGTACGGCTCTAGGACCCGAGTGGTAGGCTGAGGGTGGTACGGCTCTAGGACCCGAGAGGGTGGTACGGCTCTAGGACCCGAGAGGGTGGTACGGCTCTAGGACCCGAGAGGGTGGTACGGCTCTAGGACCCGAGAGGGTGGTACGGCTCTAGGACCCGAGAGGTGGTACGGCTCTAGGACCCGAGAGGGTGGTACGGCTCTAGGACCCGAGAGGGTGGTACGGCTCTAGGACCCGAGAGGGTGGTACGGCTCTAGGACCCGAGAGGGTGGTACGGCTCTAGGACCCGAGAGGGTGGTACGGCTCTAGGACCCGAGAGGGTGGTACGGCTCTAGGACCCGAGAGGGTGGTACGGCTCTAGGACCCGAGGGTGGTACGGCTGAGGGTGGTACGGCTCTAGGACCCGAGAGGGTGGTACGGCTCTTGGACCCGAGAGGGTGGTACGGCTCTAGGACCCGAGAGGGTGGTACGGCTCTAGGACCCGAGAGGGTGGTACGGCTCTTGGACCCGAGGGTGGTACGGCTCTAGGACCCGAGAGGGTGGTACGGTGAGGTGGTACGGCTCTAGGACCCGAGAGGGTGGTACAGCTCTAGGACCCGAGAGGGTGGTACGGCTCTAGGACCCGAGAGGTGGTACGGCTGAGGGTGGTACGGCTCTAGGACCCGAGAGGGTGGTACGGCTGAGGGTGGTACGGCTCTAGGACCCGAGAGGGTGGTACGGCTCTAGGACCCGAGAGGGTGGTACGGCTCTAGGACCCGAGAGGGTGGTACGCTCTAGGACCCGAGAGGGTGGTACGGCTCTAGGACCCGAGAGGGTGGTACGGCTCTAGGACCCGAGAGGGTGAGTACGGCTCTAGGATCACAGAAGGTGGTACGGCTGGAGGAGGGTGGTACGGCTCTAGGACCCGAGAGGGTGGTACGGCTCTAGGACCTGAGAGGGTGGTACGGCTCTAGGACCTGAGAGGGTGGTACGGCTCTAGGACCTAAGAGGGTGGTACGGCTCTAGGACCTGAGAGGGTGGTATGGCTCTAGGACCCGAGAGGGTGGTACGGCTCTAGGACCCGAGAGGGTGGTACGGCTCTAGGATCACAGAGAGGTGGTACGCTCTGGCCCGAGGGGTGGTACGGCTGAGGATCACAGAGGGTGGTACGGCTCTAGGACCTGAGAGGTGGTACGGCTCTAGGACCCGAGAGGGTGGTACGGCTCTAGGACCAGAAGGTGGTACGGCTGAGAGGGTGGTACGGCTCTTGGACCCGAGAGGGTGGTACGGCTCTAGGACCTGAGAGGGTGGTACGGCTCTAGGACCTGAGAGGGTGGTACGGCTCTAGGACCTAAGAGGGTGGTACGGCTCTAGGACCTGAGAGGGTGGTACGGCTCTAGGACCTGAGAGGGTGGTACGGCTCTAGGACCTGAGAGGGTGGTACGGCTCTAGGACCTGAGAGGGTGGTACGGCTCTAGGACCTGAGAGGGTGGTACGGCTCTAGGACCTGAGAGGGTGGTACGGCTCTAGGACCTGAGAAGGTGGTAGGGTGGTACGGCTCTTGGACCCGAGAGGGTGGTACGGCTCTAGGACCTGAGAGGGTGGTACGGCTCTAGGACCTGAGAGGGTGGTACAGCTCTAGGACCTGAGAGGGTGGTACAGCTCTAGGACCCGAGAGGGTGGTACGGCTCTAGGACCCGAGAGGGTGGTACGGCTCTAGGACCCGAGAGGGTGGTACGGCTGAGGGTGGTATGGCTCTAGGACCTGAGAAGGTGGTACGGCTCTAGGACCCGAGAGGGTGGTACGGCTCTAGGATCACAGAAGGTGGTACGGCTGAGGGTGGTACGGCTCTTGGACCCGAGAGGGTGGTACGGCTCTAGGACCCGAGAGGGTGGTACGGCTCTAGGACCTGAGAGGGTGGTACGGCTCTAGGACCTGAGAGGGTGGTACGGCTCTAGGACCTGAGAGGGTGGTACGGCTCTAGGACCCGAGAGGGTGGTACGGCTCTAGGATCAGAGAAGGTGGTACAGCTGAGGGTGGTACGGCTCTAGGACCTGAGAAGGTGGTACGGCTCTAGGACCTGAGAGGGTGGTACGGCTAGGACCTAAGAGGGTGGTACGGCTCTAGGACCTGAGAGGGTGGTACGGCTCTAGGACCCGAGAGGGTGGTACAGCTCTAGGACCTGAGAGGGTGGTACGGCTCTAGGACCTGAGAGGGTGGTACGGCTCTAGGACCCGAGAGGGTGGAACGGCTCTAGGACCCGAGAGGGTGGTACGGCTCTAGGACCCGAGAGGGTGGTACGGCTCTAGGACCCGAGAGGGTGGTACGGCTCTAGGACCCGAGAGGGTGGTACGGCTCTAGGACCTGAGAGGGTGGTACGGCTCTAGGACCCGAGAGGGTGGTACGGCTCTAGGACCCGAGAGGGTGGTACGGCTCTAGGACCCGAGAGGGTGGTACGGCTCTAGGACCCGAGAGGGTGGTACGGCTCTAGGACCCGAGAGGGTGGTACGGCTCTAGGACCCGAGAGGGTGGTACGGCTCTAGGACCCGAGAGGGTGGTACGGCTGAGGGTGGTACGGCTCTAGGACCCGAGAGGGTGGTACGGCTCTAGGACCCGAGAGGGTGGTACGGCTCTAGGACCCGAGAGGGTGGTACGGCTCTAGGACCTGAGAGGGTGGTACTCTAGGATCTGAGGGGTGGTACGGCTCTAGGACCCGAGAGGGTGGTACGGCTGAGGGTGGTACGGCTCTAGGACCCGAGAGGGTGGTACGGCTCTAGGACCCGAGAGGGTGGTACGGCTCTAGGACCCGAGAGGGTGGTACGGCTGAGGGTGGTACGGCTCTAGGACCCGAGAGGGTGGTACGGCTGAGGGTGGTACGGCTCTAGGACCTGAGAGGGTGGTACGGCTCTAGGACCCGAGAGGGTGGTACGGCTGAGTGTGGTACGGCTCTAGGACCCGAGAGGGTGGTACGGCTCTAGGATCAGAGAAGGTGGTACAGCTGAGGGTGGTATGGCTCTAGGATCACAGAAGGTGGTACGGCTGAGGGTGGTACGGCTCTTGGACCCGAGAGGGTGGTACGGTTCTAGGACCTAAGAGGGTGGTATGGCTCTAGGACCTGAGAAGGTGGTACGGCTCTAGGACCTGAAGGTGGTACGGCTCTAGGACCTGAGAGGGTGGTACGGCTCTAGGACCCGAGAGGGTGGTACGGCTCTAGGACCCGAGAGGGTGGTACGGCTCTAGGACCACAGAAGGTGGTACGGCTGGGTGGTACGGCTCTAGGACTGAGAGGGTGAGGGTGGTATGGCTCTAGGACCTGAGAAGGTGGTACGGCTCTAGGACCCGAGAGGGTGGTACGGCTCTAGGACCCAGAGAGGTGGTACGGCTGAGGGTGGTACGGCTCTAGGACCCGAGAGGGTGGTACGGCTCTAGGACCTAGAGGGTGGTACGGCTCTAGGACCTGAGAGGGTGGTACGGCTCTAGGACCTGAGAGGGTGGTACGGCTCTAGGACCTGAGAGGGTGGTACGGCTCTAGGACCCGAGAGGGTGGTACGGCTCTAGGACCCGAGAGGGTGGTACGGCTCTAGGACCCGAGAGGGTGGTACGGCTCTAGGACCCGAGAGGGTGGTACGGCTCTAGGACCCGAGAGGGTGGTACGGCTCTAGGACCCGAGAGGGTGGTACGGCTGAGGGTGGTACGGCTCTAGGACCCGAGAGGGTGGTACGGCTCTAGGACCAGAGAGGGTGGTACGGCTGAGGGTGGTACTGCTCTAGGACCTGAGAGGGTGGTACGGCTCTAGGACCCGAGAGGGTGGTACGGCTCTAGGACCCGAGAGGGTGGTACGGCTCTAGGATCAGAGAAGGTGGTACGGCTGAGGGTGGTATGGCTCTAGGACCTGAGAAGGTGGTACGGCTCTAGGACCCGAGAGGGTGGTACGGCTCTAGGATCACAGAAGGTGGTACGGCTGAGGGTGGTACGGCTCTTGGACCCGAGAGGGTGGTACGGTTCTAGGACCTAAGAGGGTGGTACGGCTCTAGGACCTGAGAGGGTGGTACGGCTCTAGGACCTGAGAGGGTGGTACGGCTCTAGGACCTGAGAGGGTGGTACGGCTCTAGGACCTGAGAGGGTGGTACGGCTCTAGGATCAGAGAAGGTGGTACGGCTGAGGGTGGTACGGCTCTAGGATCAGAGAGGGTGGTACAGCTCTAGGACCCGAGAGGGTGGTACGGCTGAGTGTGGTACGGCTCTAGGACCCGAGAGGGTGGTACGGCTCTAGGACCCGAGAGGGTGGTACGGCTCTAGGACCCGAGAGGGTGGTACGGCTCTAGGACCCGAGAGGGTGGTACGGCTCTAGGACCCGAGAGGGTGGTACGGCTCTAGGACCCGAGAGGGTGGTACGGCTGAGGGTGGTACGGCTCTAGGACCCGAGAGGGTGGTACGGCTCTAGGACCCGAGAGGGTGGTACGGCTCTAGGACCCGAGAGGGTGGTACGGCTCTAGGACCCGAGAGGGTGGTACGGCTCTAGGACCCGAGAGGGTGGTACGGCTCTAGGACCCGAGAGGGTGGTACGGCTCTAGGACCCGAGAGGGTGGTACGGCTCTAGGACCCGAGAGGGTGGAACGGCTCTAGGACCCGAGAGGGTGGTACGGCTCTAGGACCCGAGAGGGTGGTACGGCTCTAGGACCCGAGAGGGTGGTACGGCTCTAGGACCCGAGAGGGTGGTACGGCTCTAGGACCCGAGAGGGTGGTACGGCTCTAGGACCCGAGAGGGTGGTACGGCTCTAGGACCCGAGAGGGTGGTACGGCTCTAGGACCCGAGAGGGTGGTACGGCTCTAGGACCCGAGAGGGTGGTACGGCTCTAGGACCCGAGAGGGTGGTACGGCTCTAGGACCCGAGAGGGTGGTACGGCTCTAGGACCCGAGAGGGTGGTACGGCTCTAGGACCCGAGAGGGTGGTACGGCTCTAGGACCCGAGAGGGTGGTACGGCTGAGGGTGGTACGGCTCTAGGACCCGAGAGGGTGGTACGGCTGAGACCTCTAGGACCCGAGAGGGTGGTACGGCTCTAGGACCCGAGAGGGTGGTACGGCTCTAGGACCCGAGAGGGTGGTATGGCTGAGGGTGGTACGGCTCTAGGACCCGAGAGGGTGGTACGGCTGAGGGTGGTACGGCTCTAGGACCCGAGAGGGTGGTACGGCTCTAGGACCCGAGAGGGTGGTACGGCTCTAGGACCCGAGAGGGTGGTACGGCTCTAGGACCCGAGAGGGTGGTACGGCTCTAGGACCCGAGAGGGTGGTACGGCTCTAGGACCCGAGAGGGTGGTACGGCTCTAGGATCACAGAAGGTGGTAGGCTGAGGTGGTACGGCTCTTGGACCCGAGAGGGTGGTACGGCTCTAGGACCTAAGAGGGTGGTACGGCTCTAGGACCTGAGAGGTGGTGGTACGGCTCTAGGACCTAAGAGGGTGGTACGGCTCTAGGACCTGAGAGGGTGGTACGGCTCTAGGACCCGAGAGGGTGGTACGGCTCTAGGACCCGAGAGGGTGGTACGGCTCTAGGATCACAGAAGGTGGTACGGCTGAGGAGGGTGGTACGGCTCTTGGACCCGGCTGAGGGTGGTGGTGGTTCTAGGACCTGAGAAGGTGGTACGGCTCTAGGACCCGAGAGGGTGGTACGGCTCTAGGATCTGAGAGGTGGTACGGCTGAGGGTGGTACGGCTCTTGGACCCGAGAGGGTGGTACGGATCTAGGACCCGAGAGGGTGGTACGGCTCTAGGACCTGAGAGGGTGGTACGGTTCTAGGACCTGAGAGGGTGGTACGGCTCTAGGACCTGAGAGGGTGGTACGGCTCTAGGACCCGAGAGGGTGGTACGGCTCTAGGACCTGAGAGGGTGGTACGGCTCTAGGACCCGAGAGGGTGGTACGGCTGAGGGTGGTACGGCTCTTGGACCCGAGAGGGTGGTACGGTTCTAGGACCCGAGAGGGTGGTACGGCTGAGGGTGGTACGGCTCTTGGACCCGAGAGGGTGGTACGGCTCTAGGACCCGAGAGGGTGGTACGGCTCTAGGACCTGAGAGGGTGGTACGGCTCTAGGACCTGAGAGGGTGGTACGGCTCTAGGACCTGAGAGGGTGGTACGGCTCTAGGACCCGAGAGGGTGGTACGGCTCTAGGATCAGAGAAGGTGGTACGGCTGAGGGTGGTATGGCTCTAGGACCTGAGAAGGTGGTACGGCTCTAGGACCCGAGAGGGTGGTACGGCTCTAGGATCACAGAAGGTGGTACGGCTGAGGGTGGTACGGCTCTAGGACCCGAGAGGGTGGTACGGCTCTAGGACCCGAGAGGGTGGTACGGGACCTGAGAGGGTGGTACGGCTCTAGGACCTGAGAGGGTGGTACGGCTCTAGGACCTGAGAGGGTGGTACGGCTCTAGGACCCGAGAGGGTGGTACGGCTCTAGGACCAGAGAAGGTGGTCTACAGCTGAGGGGTGGTACGGCTCTAGGACCAGAGAGGGTGGTACAGCTCTAGGACCCGAGAGGGTGGTACGGCTGAGTGTGGTACGGCTCTAGGACCCGAGAGGGTGGTACGGATCTAGGACCCGAGAGGGTGGTACGGATCTAGGACCCGAGAGGGTGGTACGGATCTAGGACCCGAGAGGGTGGTACGGCTCTAGGACCCGAGAGGGTGGTACGGCTCTAGGACCCGAGAGGGTGGTACGGCTCTAGGACCTGAGAGGGTGGTACGGCTCTAGGATCAGAGAGGGTGGTACGGCTCTAGGACCTGAGAGGGTGGTATGGCTCTAGGACCTGAGAGGGTGGTACGGCTCTAGGATCAGAGAGGGTGGTATGGCTCTAGGACCCGAGAGGGTGGTACGGCTCTAGGACCCGAGAGGGTGGTACGGCTCTAGGACCCGAGAGGGTGGTACGGCTCTAGGACCCGAGAGGGTGGTACGGCTCTAGGACCCGAGAGGGTGGTACGGCTCTAGGACCCGAGAGGGTGGTACGGCTCTAGGACCCGAGAGGGTGGTACGGCTCTAGGACCCGAGGGGTGGTACGGCTCTAGGACCCGAGAGGGTGGTACGGCTCTAGGACCCGAGAGGGTGGTATGGCTGAGGGTGGTACGGCTCTAGGACCCGAGAGGGTGGTACGGCTCTAGGACCCGAGAGGGTGGTACGGCTCTAGGACCCGAGAGGGTGGAACGGCTCTAGGACCCGAGAGGGTGGTACGGCTCTAGGACCCGAGAGGGTGGTACGGGTGGTACGGCTCTAGGACCCGAGAGGGTGGTACGGCTGAGGGGTGGTACGGCTCTAGGACCCGAGAGGGTGGTACGGCTCTAGGACCCGAGAGGGTGGTACGGCTCTAGGACCCGAGAGGGTGGTACGGCTCTAGGACCTGAGAGGGTGGTACGGCTCTAGGACCCGAGAGGGTGGTACGGCTCTAGGACCGGCTCTAGGACCCGAGAGGGTGGTACGGCTCTAGGACCCGAGAGGGTGGTACGGCTCTAGGACCCGAGAGGGTGGTACGGCTCTAGGACCCGAGAGGGTGGTACGGCTCTAGGACCCGAGAGGGTGGTACGGCTCTAGGACCCGAGAGGGGTGGCTGAGGGTGGTACGGCTCTAGGACCTGAGAGGTGGTACGGCTCTAGGACCCGAGAGGGTGGTACGGCTCTAGGATCACAGAAGGTGGTACGGCTGAGGGTGGTACGGCTCTTGGACCCGAGAGGGTGGTACGGCTCTAGGACCTAAGAGGGTGGTACGGCTCTAGGACCTGAGAGGGTGGTACGGCTCTAGGACCTGAGAGGGTGGTACGGCTCTAGGACCTGAGAGGGTGGTACGGCTCTAGGACCTGAGAAGGTGGTACGGCTCTAGGACCTGAGAGGGTGGTACGGCTCTAGGATCACAGCAGGTGGTACGGCTGAGGGTGGTACGGCTCTAGGATCAGAGAGGGTGGTACAGCTCTAGGACCCGAGAGGGTGGTACGGCTGAGTGTGGTACGGCTCTAGGACCTGAGAGGGTGGTACGGCTCTAGGACCCGAGAGGGTGGTACGGCTCTAGGACCCGAGAGGGTGGTACGGCTCTAGGACCCGAGAGGGTGGTACGGCTCTAGGACCCGAGAGGGGTGGTACGGCTCTAGGACCCGAGAGGGTGGTACGGCTCTAGGACCCGAGAGGGTGGTACGGCTCTAGGACCCGAGAGGGTGGTACGGCTCTAGGACCCGAGAGGGTGGTACGGCTCTAGGACCCGAGAGGTGGTACGGCTCTAGGACCCGATAGGGTGGTACGGCTCTAGGACCCGAGAGGGTGGTACGGCTCTAGGACCCGAGAGGGTGGTACGGCTGAGGGTGGTACGGCTCTAGGACCCGAGAGGGTGGTACGGCTCTAGGACCCGAGAGGGTGGTACGGCTGAGGGTGGTACGGCTCTAGGACCCGAGAGGGTGGTACAGCTCTAGGACCCGAGAGGGTGGTACGGCTCTAGGACCCGAGAGAGTGGTACGGCTCTTTTGGACCCGAGAGGGTGGTACGGCTCTAGGACCCGAGAGGGTGGAACGGCTCTAGGACCCGAGAGGGTGGAACGGCTCTAGGACCCGAGAGGGTGGTACGGCTCTAGGACCCGAGAGGGTGGTACGGCTCTAGGACCCGAGAGGGTGGTACGGCTCTAGGACCCGAGAGGGTGGTACGGCTCTAGGACCCGAGAGGGTGGTACGGCTCTAGGACCCGAGAGGGTGGTACGGCTCTAGGACCCGAGAGGGTGGTACGGCTCTAGGACCCGAGAGGGTGGTACGGCTCTAGGACCCGAGAGGGTGGTACGGCTCTAGGACCCGAGAGGGTGGTACGGCTCTAGGACCCGAGAGGGTGGTACGGCTGAGGGTGGTACGGCTCTAGGACCCGAGAGGGTGGTACGGCTCTAGGACCCGAGAGGGTGGTACGGCTGAGGGTGGTACGGCTCTAGGACCCGAGAGGGTGGTACGGCTCTAGGACCCGAGAGGGTGGTACGGCTCTAGGACCCGAGAGGGTGGTACGGCTCTTGGACCCGAGAGGGTGGTACGGCTCTAGGACCCGAGAGGGTGGAACGGCTCTAGGACCCGAGAGGGTGGAACGGCTCTAGGACCCGAGAGGGTGGTACGGCTCTAGGACCCGAGAGGGTGGTACGGCTCTAGGACCCGAGAGGGTGGTACGGCTCTAGGACCCGAGAGGGTGGTACGGCTCTAGGACCCGAGAGGGTGGTACGGCTCTAGGACCCGAGAGGGTGGTACGGCTCTAGGACCCGAGAGGGTGGTACGACTCTAGGACCCGAGAGGGTGGTACGGCTGAGGGTGGTACGGCTCTTGGACCCGAGAGGGTGGTACGGCTCTAGGACCCGAGAGGGTGGTACGGCTCTAGGACCCGAGAGGGTGGAACGGCTCTAGGACCCGAGAGGGTGGTACGGCTCTAGGACCCGAGAGGGTGGTACGGCTCTAGGACCCGAGAGGGTGGTACGGCTGAGGGTGGTAGGATCTAGGACCCGAGAGGGTGGTACGGCTGAGGGTGGTACGGCTCTAGGACCCGAGAGGGTGGTACAGCTCTAGGACCCGAGAGGGTGGTACGGCTCTAGGACCCGAGAGGGTGGTACGGCTCTAGGACCTGAGGGTGGTACGGCTCTAGGACCCGAGAGGGTGGTACGGCTCTAGGACCCGAGAGGGTGGTACGGCTGAGGGTGGTACGGCTCTAGGACCCGAGAGGGTGGTACGGCTCTAGGACCCGAGAGGGTGGTATGGCTCTAGGACCCGAGAGGGTGGTACGGCTCTAGGACCCGAGAGGTGGTACGGCTCTAGGACCCGAGAGGGTGGTACGGCTCTAGGACCCGAGAGGGTGGTACGGCTCTAGGACCCGAGAGGGTGGTACGGGTCTAGGACCCGAGAGGGTGGTACGGGTCTAGGACCCGAGAGGGTGGTACGGCTCTTGGACCCGAGAGGGTGGTACGGCTCTAGGACCCGAGAGGGTGGTACGGCTCTAGGACCCGAGAGGGTGGAACGGCTCTAGGACCCGAGAGGGTGGAACGGCTCTAGGACCCGAGAGGGTGGTACGGCTCTCGGACCCGAGAGGGTGGAACGGCTCTAGGACCCGAGAGGGTGGAACGGCTCTAGGACCCGAGAGGGTGGAACGGCTCTCGGACCCGAGAGGGTGGAACGGCTCTGGACCCGAGAGGGTGGTACGGCTCTAGGACCCGAGAGGGTGGTACGCTAGGACCCGAGAGGGTGGTACGGCTCTAGGACCCGAGAGGGTGGTACGGCTGAGGTGGTCTCTAGGACCCGAGAGGGTGGTACGGCTCTAGGACCCGAGAGGGTGGTACGGCTCTAGGACCCGAGAGGGTGGTACGGCTCTCGGACCCGAGAGGGTGGTACGGCTCTAGGACCCGAGAGGGTGGTACGGCTCTAGGACCCGAGAGGGTGGTACGGCTCTCGGACCCGAGAGGGTGGAACGGCTCTAGGACCCGAGAGGGTGGAACGGCTCTAGGACCCGAGAGGGTGGAACGGCTCTAGGACCCGAGAGGGTGGTACGGCTCTAGGACCCGAGAGGGTGGTACGGCTCTAGGACCCGAGAGGGTGGTACGGCTGAGGGTGGTACGGCTCTAGGACCCGAGAGGGTGGTACGGCTCTAGGACCCGAGAGGGTGGTACGGCTCTAGGACCCGAGAGGGTGGAACGGCTCTAGGACCCGAGAGGGTGGAACGGCTCTAGGACCCGAGAGGGTGGAACGGCTCTGGGACCCTAGGACCCGAGAGGGTGGTACGGCTCTAGGACCCGAGAGGGTGGTACGGCTCTAGGACCCGAGAGGGTGGTACGGCTCTAGGACCCGAGAGGGTGGTACGGCTCTTGGACCCGAGAGGGTGGTACGGCTCTAGGACCCGAGAGGGTGGTACGGCTCTAGGACCCGAGAGGGTGGTACGGCTCTAGGACCCGAGAGGGTGGTACGGCTGAGGGTGGTACGGCTCTAGGACCCGAGAGGGTGGTACGGCTCTAGGACCCGAGAGGGTGGTACGGCTCTAGGACCCGAGAGGGTGGTACGGCTCTAGGACCCGAGAGGGTGGTACGGCTCTAGGACCCGAGAGGGTGGTACGGCTCTAGGACCCGAGAGGGTGGTACGGCTCTAGGACCCGAGAGGGTGGTACGGCTCTAGGACCCGAGAGGGTGGTACGGCTCTAGGACCCGAGAGGGTGGTACGGCTGAGGGTGGTACGGCTCTAGGACCCGAGAGGGTGGAACGGCTTGTGACAACATTCCATGTAACTCCTCCGGGAACCGCTCCGCCACATCCACTAGGGTATCTATCTTCCTCTCCACCTTGGCAGTGGCATTAATTACCACAGCTATAAAGGCCACAAAGTCCACAAAGTCCACCTTCTTTAACTTTAAAATGTCAGGTTCCGGCTGGTGAAAGGCAACCCCTGCAGCCTGCAGTGAAGGCCTATCCACCACCATGGACTCTTCAGGAGCACCACCCTCCACCCTTTAAACAGCCGCTGCATAGGAAATGCTCTGGACAGCCCTGACTCTGTCCACCTCATTCCAAACACGTGGCTTCATGGTTCCCACCACAATTGCAACATGTCACTTTTAAAACACATGATATGATATTTTTCCACAACTCGGACATCTCTGCTTCTCCCTTCTGTAAACACTTGATCCACGACCAGAAGCTTTACAATGCATTGGTCTTGGGATAAATACTGTGAATGTGTCGTTTTAATATATCCTAACTGCACTGGAGCAGGGACAGACTTCATCATATCAAAAAACAATAGAACAGATAGACGTTTCTTCATTCTCCGTAGAGCATCCGCGCTAATTAACGCCATGACTGTGGGTTAATCGACCACCCATACGAGATGCACACATGACTGTAAGTCCTTGAGGGTAAAAGCGTCAGCTAAAGAGCATATATTATATTATTAAATTATACATTGAGTTTTGACCAAGTGGCACCCTTCTGATAATAAATCAAAACAAGCCCACCTCTATGATCCTAGAGCCCTACTTTACCCTGCACTATGTCCACCAGTTTGATTTAGAACTCAAATCATTTTCTTTGCATCAGATTGGTACTCTGGACAGATAAGATCCTCAGGTTCCCAAGCCTGCTTTACCAACCAGATTGGAAGTGCTCATTCTCGACTTGGCCCACTGCCACAGTACTTTTCACTTCCATTATTTTGGACAATACATTAATTCTCCTTGGTTCTACCGTCATTTGGGTTCAGAATCCAATTCATCGTCTGTAAAAAATACTAAACGGCTGGTTAAATGAACCTCTGTCTGGTTTATTCATATGACCCAACTGGCTGGGTCAAAATAACACCAGATTTGTTTTGTCCAATATTTACCCAGCACTGGCTTACTTTTAACCCAGCATGTTTTAGAGTGTCAGTTCAGCTCTTTGTGTTCCAAATGGCACCCTATTCCTTACATGGTGCACTACTTTTGACCAGAGTGGCACCCTATATGATATATAGTGCACTACTTTGACCAGAGTGGCCCCCTATATGATATATAGTGCACTACTTTGACCAGAGTGGCACCCTATATTATATGATATATAGTGCACTACTTTGACCAGAGTGGCCCCCTATATGATATATAGTGCACTACTTTGACCAGAGTGGCACCCTATATGATATATAGTGCACTACTTTGACCAGAGCCCTATGTAAGGAATATGGTTCCATTTAGGACTCATTCATTTCTGTTTGCATCAGTTGACTCCAGGACAGATAAGATCCCAGGTTCCCTCCCTGCTTTACCAACAATGCTGTCAGTGCTTTTTGTCGACTTGGCCCACTGCCACAGAGAGAATTCACTTCAAACTGCATCTGTTATTCTAATCTCTCTCTCTCTCTGTCTCTCTCTCTCTCTCTCTCTCTCTCTCTCTCTCTCTCTCTCTCTCTCTCTCTCTCTCTCTCTCTCTCTCTCTCTCTCCCTGTCTCTCTCTCATCTCTCCTCTGTGCTCTCTCTCTGTCTCTCTCTCTCTCTCTGTCTCTCTCTCTCTCTCTCCCTGTCTCTCTCTCTCATCTCTCCCTGTCTCTCTCTCTCTATCTCTCTCTATCTCTCTCTGTCTCTCTCTCTGTCTCTCTCTGTCTCTCTCTGTCTCTCTCTGTCTCTCTCTGTCTCTCTCTGTCTCTCTCTCTCTCTCTCTCTCTCTCTCTGTCTCTCTCTCTGTCTCTCTCTCTGTCTCTCTCTGTCTCTCTCTCTGTCTCTCTCTCTGTCTCTCTCTCTGTCTCTCTCTCTGTCTCTCTCTCTGTCTCTCTCTCTGTCTCTCTCTCTGTCTCTCTCTCTGATGCCAGATGCAGCAGTGTGCCATTACTGCCATATCTTCATTTGAACTTTATTCTTAGAGCCACTAATGAGCTGGACTTGTTAAAAGCTTTTTCAGCCCATCATGGATTCTGTTCAACAATGAACAGAGGAATTAAAACATGCAAATAGCATCTACTCTGCATTAGGGTAAAACAAAAGGATGCTTATTTTAAAAAGTAACTAATATCAACAATAATAAGATATTTTATCCAAAGTGATGTACAGTCTTGTATGCATATGTAGTGTGCTACTTTTGACCAGGACCCATAAGGCTCTGGTCTAAAGTAGTGCACTACATAGGGAATAGGGTGCCATAGGGCTCTGGTCTAAAGTAGTGCACTAAATAGGGAATATGGTGCCATAGGGCTCTGATCTAAGTAGTGCACTAGATAGGGAATAGGGTGCCATAGGGCTCTGGTCTAAGTAGTGCACTACATAGGGAATAGGGTGCCATAGGGCTCTGGTCTAAAGTAGTGCACTACATAGGGAATAGGGTGCCATAGGGCTCTGGTCTAAGTAGTGCACTACATAGGGAATAGGGTGCCATAGGGTTCTGGTCTAAAGTAGTGCACTAAATAGGGAAGAGGGTGCCCTAGGGATCTGGTCTAAAGTTGTGCACTACATAGGGAATATTGCCTATGTAGTGCACTACTTTAGACCAGAGCCCTATGGCTCCCTTTTCCCTATGTACATTCACCTTAAGATAGCTAGGTGAGAAATCCCGCTATGCCCTCAGTAGTTCGTACATTCACCTTAAGATAGCTCGGTGAGAAATCCCGCTATGCCCTCAGGTAGTTAGTACATTCACCTTAAGATAGCTGGGCGAGAAATCCCGCTATGCCCTCAGTAGTTCGTACATTCACCTTAAGATAGCTGGGTGAGAAATCCCGCTAGGCCCTCAGGTAGTTAGTACATTCACCTTAAGATAGCTGGGCGAGAAATCCCGCTATGCCCTCAGGTAGTTAGTACATTCACCTTAAGATAGCTGGGCGAGAAAGC
Organism: Oncorhynchus keta; assembly: GCF_023373465.1. Lineage (NCBI taxonomy): Eukaryota > Metazoa > Chordata > Actinopteri > Salmoniformes > Salmonidae > Oncorhynchus > Oncorhynchus keta. Next base: position 97,470,541 of record NC_068421.1, on the reverse strand, counting down.
AGACGAACAATCGAAAAAGGAAAAGCATCAATAACAGACTAAGATTGAATCCTACTGAGTAAAACAAAAGGATGCTACTATCCTATTCTGGCTCTGACGCAAGTCGGATATGGCTTGCAAACTATTATGGACTACAAAGGGAATCCCAGCCGCGAGCTGCCCAGTGACGCAAGCCGACCAGATGAGCAAAATGCCTTTTATGCTCACTTCAAGGCAAGCAACACTGAAGCATGCATGAGACCACCAGCGAATCCGGATGACTGTGTGATGACGCTAACCAATGTGAGCAAGACCTTTAAACAGGTCAACATTCACAAGGCCGCAGGGCCAGACAAATTACCAGGACGTGTTGCGTCAGAGCAATTGACAAGTGCCTTCACTGTCATTTTCAACCTCTCCCTGACCATATCTGTAGTACCTACTTGTTTCAAGCAGACCACCATAGTCCCTGTGCCCAAGGAAGCGAAGGTAGCCTGCCTAAATGACTACCAACCCTGTAACACGTCGGTAGCCATGAAGAAATGTGAAATGCTGGTCATGGCCCACATCAAAACCATCATCCCGGAAACTCTAGACCCACTCCAATTTGCATACCGCCCCAACAGATCCACAGGTTACTAGGGTTACTTACTATACATTACTTTAACACATTTTATAAGAGATTCTCCAAAATGGTTTATATTCCAGACATCCTTCTGTAGCTCAGTTGGTAGAGCATGGCGCTTGTAACGCCAGGGTAGTGGGTTCGATCCCCGGGACCACCCATACGTAGAATGTATGCACACATGACTGTAAGTAACTTTGGATAAAAGCGTCTGATAAATGGCATATATTATTATTTATATATAAATTCCAGTCATCAAAGTCTGCTTTGAATAGCCGGCCTGGTTTTCCAGCTTTTTCCATACTGTTCTGTTGTTTCCAGTAGTAGTCTTATATTATCTCCCAATTTATTGTCCATGTAAAAAAAAAAACTCTGATTAGGACACATTTTTTTTTATAGGATTGTTGCATCACAACACTGAAGTGTTTTTTTTTTTTAAATGGACTGGATCTTTATATATACACTACTTGGGTCCTGTTTCAGTAATAATGATATCAGACCTCCTTGTTGAGTTTCTGATAATCTACCATTTATATAGGAGTGGTTTAAACATGCTAATAAAGGTCCTCTGAGTATATCAGAAAAGGTTTGTTATACCTCCACTGGTATGTCATCCAGTCTTGGAGTTTTCCCAGCCTTAAAGGCTTTAATTGCATCAAGAAGTTCCTCCTCTGTAACTTCACATGAGTCTTTCTGTACAGATTGAGGAGACTGAAACTAAAACATATGCCTAAAACCTCTCCTTATACCCGGACGGTTGAGCTAACGTGTGTGACTAGAATGAAAAAAAATAGAATGACTAGAATGACTAGAATGTGACTAGAATGACTAGAATGTGACTAGAATGACGTTGTAAGTAACAGAACTTTCCAGGACATAGACATGTCTTACATGGACAGAAAGCTTCAATTATTATCAATCTAACTGCATGGTCCAATTTACAGTAGCTATTACAGTGAAAAAATACCATGCTATTGTTTGAAGAGAGTGCACAACCTCAAAACACTTACCACGGCAACTGGTTTAATACATTCACCTCTGAAGGTAAATCATGTACTTACATTCAGTAATCTTGCTCTGATTTGTCATCTCGAGAGATAAAATGTAGCATATTTTGTTTGATAAAATCAATTTTCATATTCAAATGTATGAACTGGGTTCTACAGTTGAAACCCTGCTGTGTCTGGCTCCACACCCACCCCGCCCAGACATCTAGATGTGTGAAAGTTAGTGTATAAGCTAATGATCAATCATCTACGACATTCCTGGTAGTGTGTAAACTTACATTTTGTATTACCATATCATTTATGTATGTTCTCTATGTTCTCTAAATATTGTCCAGTATTGCAATTCTTCACCTGATCAATCTGAAACTTTCCACACACACACATTAATACAATACAGCCATCTTGTGTCCAAAATCGAAATTGCACCTTAACTGCAATATTGTATTATGGCCTTTCTCATGCATTTCAAAGATGATGAAAAAAATTCTAATGTTTGTTGTCTTTTACCAGATTTAATGTGTTATACTCCCCTACATTCATTTTGAATTTTCACAAACTTCAAAGTGTTTTCTTTCAAATGGTATCAATACGCATGTCCTTGCTTCAGGTCCTGAGCTACAGGCAGTTAGATTTGAATATGTCATTTTAGGCGAACATGGGAAAAAAAGGGTCCGATCCTTAAGAGCTTTTAAGGCAAGGTCATCTTTTAAAGTATGTTGATGCTCACCTCATGTCTTGATATATGAATGAAAATGTAGTCCAATTGATATATGAATGAAAATGTAGTCCAATTGATATATGAATGAAAATGTAGTCCAATTGATATATGAATGAAAATGTAGTCCAATTGGTTTTGAATTCAGTTCCATCTCTCACATTGTTCCCATTTTGAAGAAGAAGAAAAACATCTGCCTGAGAGATTCACCAGACTATAACATTTGAATGTTGTAAATTATCCTGGCTGGCCAGGACACTAATAGGCACAAGAAGAAGAAGAAGACTATTTTAGTTTTTAACTTAAGATTCTCACCAAGACAGACAAACAGTACAGTAAGCTATACATTGCACAAGAAGAATATGGGCTATTTTAAGAGATTTAAGAGAATGAATGCTGATGTATGCTGTTAATGAACAATAACTTTGAACTATCGTATCTGAATAAATGGTTGGATGGATCGAAGCTTCGATAGTCAATAATCAAATTGCAATTTGTTCATGTGCTAATAATCCAAGATATTCTGCTTAAAAGGATATTTGCAGTGCTACTATCCAGCCTTCAGTATTCTTAGAGGTCAGAACAAGCAAGAGGGATGTCACCAGAGTTTCAGAACCAGGGACTCAGCCCTAGGCATATCCGGGGGTTACGGGGATGAAGATTTGTGGGTGTCTGAGAATTTTAAAAAAATATAAAAAATCCTGCAATGACTAATATTTTTTAAATTCCACACAAATGACCATAATGACAACCATGTCCTGACATCAATAAAACAATCAACACAACAGTATTAAATGCACCCAATAGCCACAAAAACAGTGGATACACAGATTGAAGACCGACAGTATGAGGAGGACGTTATCGTCCACCATCTTCCCAGTGGCACTCACTAATCCAAGCTCCTGGTGACATCCCTAACAAACAACATTTATCCTCTCTGTACTTCAAAATAAAATATCCTGGTGCGTGAAGTCTACACCTACAGACGGCAATGACAGACCGCGAATAAGTCCTTCTGGAAGTGCAACGAATATGATTCTTTCAAATGCTGAGGTTGGATACTGCTCTTTGTCGGGGGTTCTCTCCATGTTATCCTGGATACGTGGTTCTTTCACCGCCCAGAACATCAACTGGAGGAGCACCTCACATACTTTCAGGCCAACATGGGTTGGGGAGAATTCTGGATACATTCGAAGAAAGCAGATGTCTCCCATAGGTGTGTCTTGTTTACATAATGATGGCTGTGTTATTCTTGTTATTATTATTCTTGTTGACATCATAGCCAAGGCCAATAGCATGGCTCATAATCTGCTTCTATCTCTTTTTCTATTGTCAGAATAATGGATCTTCTAAGAGGATGTCCTGCAACACTTGGACAAGACCAACAACGGAGTAGAGGGCTGGCATCGAAAATGTTAGCCAAATCTTTTCGCTGTCCACCCCACCATTTTGGAAGGTCACGCTGTCCACCCCACCATTTGGAAGATCATAGAGGCATTGCAATGACTGCAGCATAGAGGATAAATGAGAACGGAGCAATGACTTGCTGGTGTTTCTCCGCCATGACATGGTAAAGACTCCTATACCGCCATGACAAAGACCTCTCTACCACCATGGTAAAGACCTCTCTACCACCATGGTAAAGACTCCTCTACCGCCATGGTAAAGACCTCTCTACCACCATGGTAAAGACTCCTCTACCGCCATGGTAAAGACCCCTCTACCGCCATGGTAAAGACCCCTCTACCACCATGGTAAAGACCTCTCTACCACCATGGTAAAGACTCCTCTACCACCATGGTAAAGACTCCTCTACCGCCATGGTAAAGACTCCTCTACCGCCATGGTAAAGACCTCTACCGCCATGGTAAAGACCTCTCTACCACCATGGTAAAGACTCCTCTACCACCATGGTAAAGACTCCTCTACCGCCATGGTAAAGACTCCTCTACCGCCATGGTAAAGACTCCTCTACCGCCATGGTAAAGACTCCTCTACCGCCATGGTAAAGACTCCTCTACCGCCATGGTAAAGACTCCTCTACCACCATGGTAAAGACCCCTCTACCGCCATGGTAAAGACCCCTCTACCGCCATGGTAAAGACTCCTCTACCGCCATGGTAAAGACTTCTCTACCACCATGGTAAAGACTCCTCTACCACCATGGTAAAGACTCCTCTACCGCCATGGTAAAGACTCCTCTACCGCCATGGTAAAGACTCCTCTACCGCCATGGTAAAGACCCCTCTACCACCATGGTAAAGACCTCTCTACCACCATGGTAAAGACTCCTCTACCACCATGGTAAAGACTCCTCTACCGCCATGGTAAAGACTCCTCTACCGCCATGGTAAAGACTCCTCTACCGCCATGGTAAAGACTCCTCTACCGCCATGGTAAAGACTCCTCTACCGCCATGGTAAAGACTCCTCTACCGCCATGGTAAAGACCCCTCTACCGCCATGGTAAAGACTCCTCTACCACCATGGTAAAAACATTGACAACAGATTTTCAGCATGCCTATAGAGAAAGGCACTCAAAATGTACTACACTGACACAAATGACTGAGGATTGGTTGAAGAAATGGATAAACGTAACATTGTGAGAGCCGTGCTCGTAGAATTCAGTTCAACCTTTTATATGATTGACCATGACCTGTTGTTCAGAAAACGTATGTGTTATGATTGATCAACCTCTGCCAAATTGTGGTTTCAGAGATATCTATCTAATAGAACTCAAAGAGTTTTCTTTAATGGAAGCTTCCCTGTCAAACGTGTACAGTGTGGTGTACCGCAGGGCAGCCCTCCAGGCCCTATTCTTTTTTCTATTTTTACCAATGACCTGCCTCTGGCATTAAACTAAGCATGTGTGTCCATGTATGCTGATGATTCAACCACATACGGGTCAACAACCACAGCTAACAAAGTCACTACAACCCTTAACAAGGAGTTGCAGTCAGTTTTGGAATGGGTGGCCAGTAATAAACTGTCCCTAAACATACTGATAAAAGACAGTACTGTGCAGCCGTCTTCATCGACCTCGCCAAGGCTTTCGACTCTGTCAATCACCATATTCTTATCGGCAGACTCAACAGCCTCGGTTTTTCGGATGACTGCCTTGCCTGGTTCACCAATTACTTTGCAGACAGAGTTCAGTGTGTCAAATCGGAGGGCATGCTGTCCGGTCCTCTGGCAGTCTCTATGGGGGTGCCACAGGGTTCAATTCTCGGGCCGACTCTTTTCTCTGTATATATCAATGATGTTGCTCTTGCTGCGGGCGATTCCCTGATCCACCTCTACGCAGACGACACCATTCTATATACTTTCGGCCCGTCATTGGACACTGTGCTATCAAATCTCCAAACGAGCTTCAATGCCATACAGCACTCCTTCCGTGGCCTCCAACTGCTCTTAAACGCGAATAAAACCAAATGCATGCTTTTCAACCGATCGCTGCCTGCACCCGCATGCCCGACTAGCATCACCACCCTGGATGGTTCCGACCTTGAATATGTGGACATCTATAAGTACCTAGGTGTCTGGCTAGACTGCAAACTCTCCTTCCAGACTCACATCAAACATCTCCAATCAAAAATCAAATCAAGAGTCGGCTTTCTATTCCGCAACAAAGCCTCCTTCACTCACGCTGCCAAGCTTACCCTAGTAAAACTGACTATCCTACCGATCCTCGACTTCGGCGATGTCATCTACAAAATGGCTTCCAACACTCTACTCAGCAAACTGGATGCAGTCTATCACAGTGCCATCCGTTTTGTCACTAAAGCACCTTATACCACCCACCACTGCGACTTGTATGCTCTAGTCGGCTGGCCCTCACTACATATCCGTCGCCAGACCCACTGGCTCCAGGTCATCTACAAGTCCATGCTAGGTAAAGCTCCGCCTTATCTCAGTTCACTGGTCACGATGGCAACACCCATCCGAAGCACGCGCTCCAGCAGGTGTATCTCACTGATCATCCCTAAAGCCAACACCTCATTTGGCCGCCTTTCGTTCCAGTACTCTGCTGCCTGTGACTGGAACGAATTGCAAAAATCGCTGAAGTTGGAGACTTTTATCTCCCTCACCAACTTCAAACATCAGCTATCCGAGCAGCTAACGGATCGCTGCAGCTGTACATAGTCTATAGGTAAATAGCTCACCCATTTTCACCTACCTCATTCCCATACTGTTTTTATACTGTTTTTATTTATTTACTTTACTTATTTATTTACTTTCCTGCTCTTTTGCACACCAATAACTCTACCTGTACATGACCATCTGATCATTTATCACTCCATTGTTAATCTGCAAAATTGTATTATTCGCCTACCTCCTCATGCCTTTTGCACACATTGTATATAGACTGCCCATTTTTTTGACTGTGTTATTGACTTGCTAATTGTTTACTCCATGTGTAACTCTGTGTTGTCTGTTCACACTGCTATGCTTTATCTTGGCCAGGTCGCAGTTGCAAATGAGAACTTGTTCTCAACTAGCCTACCTGGTTAAATAAAGGTGAAATAAAAAATAAATAAAAAAAAAATAGCATTGTATTTTGGTACATATCCTCACCTAAATCTGGTAATGAATGGTGTGGCTGTTGAACAAGTTGAGGAGACTAAAATTGCTTATCTTGATTATTGTCCAGTCATGTGGTCAAGTGCTGAAAGGGATGGTCCTAGTTAGACTGCAGCTGGCCCAGAACAGAGTGGCACGTCTTGCTCTTCATTGTAATCCGAGGGTTAATATAAATACTATGGCTAAGAGTTGAGGAGAGACGGACTGCATCACTTCTTGTTTTTATAAGAAACATTGTGTTGAAAAGTATAAATTGTTTGCGTAGTCAATTTACACACAGCTCTGACACACACTTACCCCACCAGACATGCCACCAGGGGTCTTTTCACAGTCCCCACATCCAGAACAAATTCAAGGTAGCGTACAGTGTTATATAGAGACATTATTGCATGGAACTCACTTCCATCTCATAAAGGCACAACACCCTATTTGACCTATATATTTTCTGTGCCTTTTTTAAATGTACGTAGTTCTGTCCTTGAGCTGTTCTTGTCTATTCATGTTCTGTATTATGTTTCATGTTTTGTGTGGACCCCAGGAAGAGAAGCTGCTGCTCCACAACAGCTAATGAGGATTGTAAATAAAATACAAAATCCCTCCCTCCCTCTCATCCATCCATGCCTCCCTACCATCCCTCTCATTCATCCATGCCTCCCTACCATCCCTCTCATTCATCCATGCCTCCCTACCATCCCTCTCATTCATTCATGCTTCTCTCCGTCTATCCCCTCCCATCACTCCCTCCCCCCTCCCATCACTCCCTCCCCCTCCCATCAATCCCTCCATGCCTCCCTCATCTGTATCCCTGTTAGTGGATGTAATGCCTTTGGCCTCATCTGTATCCCTGTTAGTGGATGTAATGCCTTTGGCCTCATCTGTATCCCTGTTAGTGGATGTAATGCCTTTGGCCTCATCTGTATCCCTGTTAGTGGATGTAATGCCTTTGGCCTCATCTGTATCCCTGTCAGTGGATGTAATGCCTTTGGCCTCATCTGTATCCCTGTTAGTGGATGTAATGCCTTTGGCCTCATCTGTATCCCTGTTAGTGGATGTAATGCCTTTGGCCTCATCTGTATCCCTGTTAGTGGATGTAATGCCTTTGGCCTCATCTGTATCCATATCAGTGGATGTAATGCCTTTGGCCTCATCTGTATCCCTGTTAGTGGATGTAATGCCTTTGGCCTCATCTGTATCCATATCAGTGGATGTAATGCCTTTGGCCTCATCTGTATCCCTGTTAGTGGATGTAATGCCTTTGGCCTCATCTGTATCCATATCAGTGGATGTAATGCCTTTGGCCTCATCTGTATCCATATCAGTGGATGTAATGCCTTTGGCCTCATCTGTATCCATATCAGTGGATGTAATGCCTTTGGCCTCATCTGTATCCATATCAGTGGATGTAATGCCTTTGGCCTCATCTGTATCCATATCAGTGGATGTAATGCCTTTGGCCTCATCTGTATCCCTGTTAGTGGATGTAATGCCTTTGGCCTCATCTGTATCCCTGTTAGTGGATGTAATGCCTTTGGCCTCATCTGTATCCCTGTCAGTGGATGTAATGCCTTTGGCCTCATCTGTATCCCTGTTAGTGGATGTAATGCCTTTGGCCTCATCTGTATCCCTGTTAGTGGATGTAATGCCTTTGGCCTCATCTGTATCCCTGTTAGTGGATGTAATGCCTTTGGCCTCATCTGTATCCCTGTTAGTGGATGTAATGCCTTTGGCCTCATCTGTATCCCTGTTAGTGGATGTAATGCCTTTGGCCTCATCTGTATCCCTGTTAGTGGATGTAATGCCTTTGGCCTCATCTGTATCCCTATCAGTGGATGTAATGCCTTTGGCCTCATCTGTATCCCTGTTAGTGGATGTAATGCCTTTGGCCTCATCTGTATCCCTGTTAGTGGATGTAATGCCTTTGGCCTCATCTGTATCCCTGTTAGTGGATGTAATGCCTTTGGCCTCATCTGTATCCCTGTTAGTGGATGTAATGCCTTTGGCCTCATCTGTATCCCTGTTAGTGGATGTAATGCCTTTGGCCTCATCTGTATCCCTGTTAGTGGATGTAATGCCTTTGGCCTCATCTGTATCCCTATCAGTGGATGTAATGCCTTTGGCCTCATCTGTATCCCTATCAGTGGATGTAATGCCTTTGGCCTCATCTGTATCCCTGTTAGTGGATGTAATGCCTTTGGCCTCATCTGTATCCCTGTTAGTGGATGTAATGCCTTTGGCCTCATCTGTATCCCTGTTAGTGGATGTAATGCCTTTGGCCTCATCTGTATCCCTGTTAGTGGATGTAATGCCTTTGGCCTCATCTGTATCCCTGTTAGTGGATGTAATGCCTTTGGCCTCATCTGTATCCCTGTTAGTGGATGTAATGCCTTTGGCCTCATCTGTATCCATATCAGTGGATGTAATGCCTTTGGCCTCATCTGTATCCATATCAGGATGTTATAATCCTGTATAGGCCCATTCATCAGATTGGGAGGGAGGGAGGGAGGGAGGGACCTGTTGCCACAAGGAAAGGGAAAACAGTCAATAATTTGTCCTTTTTATACTTTAACCACTTGTACATCGTTACAACATTGTATATAGACATAATATGACATTTGTAATGTCTTTATTTTTTTGGAACTTTTGTGAGTGTAATGTTTACTGGTCATTTTATTGTTTATTTCACTTTTGTTTATTATCTATTTCACTTGCTTTGGCAATGTTAACATGTGTTTCCCATGCCAATAAAGCCCTTAATTTGAAATAGAGAGAGACAGAGAGAGACAGAGAGAGGAGAGAGAGGAGAGAGACAGAGAGAGGAGAGAGAGAGAGACCGAGAGGGAGGGAGACATTAAAGCCATACACAGTGACCCAGGAGGATGTTTTCCCAGCTCATACAGAGAGGAGGATGATGATGATTAAGGGACATTGTTCTAGTAGAAGACATGTTAACAACATATACTGTATAGTGTTTAACAGCCTAGTGTTAGCCTAATAGTGTTAGCCCAGTAGTGTTAGCCCAGTAGTGTTAGCCCAGTAGTGTTAGCCCAGTAGTGTTAGCCTAATAGTGTTAGCCCAGTAGTGTTAGCCCAGTAGTGTTAGCCCAGTAGTGTTAGCCCAGTAGTGTTAGCCCAGTAGTGTTAGCCCAGTAGTGTTAGCCCAGTAGTGTTAGCCCAGTAGTGTTAGCCCAGTAGTGTTAGCCCAGTAGTGTTAGCCTAGTGTAGTGAATTACAGTAGAACAGTACAGGCAACTGTTAATTAACATCTAGTTCCATGTGATTCTCCTGTATCTCCCTGGAGGCCTTTGTGCCATCTAATACTGGGGCAAATAGAGAAATGTTTTGTTTATCATCAATCGTCACGTTCGAATGATGGGTGCGCATCCTTGCATCAATAAGCTCTGAAGCTCATACTCTCAGGGCCTTTTTGTTGTTGTTGATGACATAAAAAAAAAACATATATACATCTTTGTAAATGACGTCATAAATGGGACTGGTGGAGTTATGCTAACACAGACATATGGAAATGCTCTACCCAAAGTTACAACCAACTAATTGCAGCATTATCACAAAAATGGAAGAGGCAAGTAGAAGGGGGGGGAAAGTAAGGAACTTGTGTGTCGGCCCTGTATTAAAGAACATAATTAGTTAAAGAAAATTGTGATAAATAAAAATATATACCAGTTTCATTTAAGGACACCAAAAAATTGACAGCTGTGCCATACAGATTGGCAGCTGTGCCATATAGATTGGCAGCTGTGCCATATAGATTGGCAGCTGTGCCATATAGATTGGCAGCTGTGCCATATAGATTGGCAGCTGTGCTATATAGATTGGCAGCTGTGCCATACAGATTGGCAGCTGTGCCATATAGATTGGCAGCTGTGCCATACAGATTGACAGCTGTGCTATATAGATTGGCAGCTGTGCCATACAGATTGGCAGCTGTGCCATATAGATTGGCAGCTGTGCCATATAGATTGGCAGCTGTGCTATATAGATTGGCAGCTGTGCCATACAGATTGGCAGCTGTGCCATATAGATTGGCAGCTGTGCCATATAGATTGGCAGCTGTGCCATATAGATTGGCAGCTGTGCCATATAGATTGGCAGCTGTGCCATATAAATTGGCAGCTGTGCCATACAGATTGGCAGCTGTGCCATATAGATTGGCAGCTGTGCCATATAAATTGGCAGCTGTGCCATATAGATTGGCAGCTGTGCCATACAGATTGGCAGCTGTGCCATACAGATTGGCAGCTGTGCCATATAGATTGGCAGCTGTGCCATATAAATTGGCAGCTGTGCCATATAGATTGACAGCTGTGCCATATAGATTGGCAGCTGTGCCATACAGATTGGCAGCTGTGCCATATAGATTGGCAGCTGTGCCATATAGATTGGCAGCTGTGCCATATAGATTGGCAGCTGTGCCATATAGATTGGCAGCTGTGCCATATAGATTGGCAGCTGTGCCATATAGATTGGCAGCTGTGCCATATAGATTGACAGCTGTGCCATATAAATTGGCAGCTGTGCCATACAGATTGGCAGCTGTGCCATATAGATTGGCAGCTGTGCTATATAGATTGGCAGCTGTGCCATATAGATTGGCAGCTGTGCCATATAGATTGGCAGCTGTGCCATATAGATTGACAGCTGTGCCATATAGATTGGCAGCTGTGCCATACAGATTGGCAGCTGTGCCATATAGATTGGCAGCTGTGCCATATAGATTGGCAGCTGTGCCATACAGATTGGCAGCTGTGCCATATAGATTGGCAGCTGTGCCATATAGATTGGCAGCTGTGCCATATAGATTGGCAGCTGTGCCATATAGATTGGCAGCTGTGCCATACAGATTGGCAGCTGTGCTATATAGATTGGCAGCTATGCCATATAGATTGGCAGCTGTGCCATATAGATTGGCAGCTGTGCCATATAGATTGGCAGCTGTGCCATATAGATTGGCAGCTGTGCCATATAGATTGGCAGCTGTGCCATATAGATTGGCAGCTGTGCCATATAGATTGGCAGCTGTGCCATATAGATTGGCAGCTGTACCATATAAATTGGCAGCTGTGCCATATAGGTTGGCAGCTGTGCCATATAGATTGGCAGCTGTGCCATATAGATTGGCAGCTGTGCCATATAGATTGGCAGCTGTGCCATATAGATTGGCAGCTGTGCCATACAGATTGACAGCTGTGCTATATAGATTGGCAGCTGTGCCATACAGATTGGCAGCTGTGCCATACAGATTGGCAGCTGTGCCATACAGATTGGCAGCTGTGCCATATAGATTGCAAAGTAGTTGGGAAGAGATGTTCGATGTACCGATTCCATTAAACATGGTTTATGAATTGATACGCAAAACAACGCCGGATTCAAAACTTCATATTTTCTTTTTAAAATCTTTGCAACCAATATAATGTTATATATATATGGGGGATACAACCTTCCCAGCTCTGCAGATTTTGCAATAAAACTGGCCTTCTTTTTACTAGTTGAGTATCTGGAGCATCAGCATTTGTGGGTTCGATTACAGGCTCAAAATGGCCATTAACAAAGACCTTTCTTCTGAAACTCGTCAGTCTATTCTTGCTCTGAGAAATGAAGGCTATTCCATGCGAGAAATTGCCAAGAAACTGAAGATCTCATACACCGCTGTGTACTACTCCCTTCACAGAACAACGCAAACTGGCTCTAGCCAGAATAGAAAGAGGAGTGGGAGTCCCCGGTGCACAACTGAGCAAGAGGACAAGTTGATTAGAGTTTCTAGTTTGAGAAACAGACACCTCACAGGTCCTCAACTGGCAGCTTCATTAAATAGTATTCGCAAAACACCAGTCTCAACATCAACAGTGAAGAGGCAACTCCGGGATGCTGGCCTTCTAGTCAGAGTTCCTCTGTCCAGTCTCAACATCAACAGTGAAGAGGCAACTCCGGGATGCTGGCCTTCTAGTCAGAGTTCCTCTGTCCAGTCTCAACGTCAACAGTGAAGAGGCAACTCCGGGATGCTGGCCTTCTAGGCAGAGTTCCTCTGTCCAGTCTCAACGTCAACAGTGAAGAGGCGACTCCTGGATGCTGGCCTTCTAGGCAGAGTTCCTCTGTCCAGTGTCTGTGTTCTTTTGCCCATCTTAATATTTTGTTTTTATTGGCCAGACTGAGATATGGCTTTTTCTTTGTGTAACAGCATATCTTCCGTCCCTCTCCTCGCCCCTACCCGGGCTCGAACCAGGGACCCTCTGCACACATCAACCACACTCACGAAGCATCGTTACCCATCGCGCCACAAAAGACGCGGCCCTTGCAGAGCAAGGTGAACAACTACTTCAAGGTCTCAGAGTGAGTGACGTCACCGACTGAAACACTATTAGTGCGCACCATCGCTAACTAGCTAGCCATTTCACATCGGCCTTGCAACTCTGCCTACATGGAAAAGGTGTGAATTAAAACCGAGGGTCAACCTCTGCCTGAGATCAGTTTCATGAAGAAAGATAGTATCAAAAGTATAGCTGGTTAACAGGAAGCCTTTCATCAGGCCACCTGTATTGACAGGAAGCCTTTCATCAAGCCACCTGTATTGACAGGAAGCCTTTCATTAAGCCACCTGTATTGACAGGAAGCCTTTCATTAAGCCACCTGTATTGACAGGAAGCCTTTCATTAAGCCACCTGTATTGACAGGAAGCCTTTCATTAAGCCACCTGTATTGACAGGAAGCCTTTCATTAAGCCACCTGTATTGACAGGAAGCCTTTCATTAAGCCACCTGTATTGACAGGAAGCCTGTATTGACAGGAAGCCTTCATCAGGCCACCTGTCATCAGGCCACCTGTATTGACAGGAAGCCTAAGCCACCTGTATTGACAGGAAGCCTTTCATTAGGATTGAGGAAGCCTTTCATTAAGCCACCTGTATTGACAGGAAGCCTTTCATTAAGCCACCTGTATTGACAGGAAGCCTTTCATTAAGCCACCTGTATTGACAGGAAGCCTTTCATTAAGCCACCTGTATTGACAGGAAGCCTTTCATTAAGCCACCTGTATTGACAGGAAGCCTTTCATCAAGCCACCTGTATTGACAGGAAGCCTTTCATTAAGCCACCTGTATTGACAGGAAGCCTTTCATCAAGCCACCTGTATTGACAGGAAGCCTTTCATTAAGCCACCTGTATTGACAGGAAGCCTTTCATCAAGCCACCTGTATTGACAGGAAGCAAATCAAATTCCCGCTCAGATTCATCAAGCCACCTGTATTGACAGGAAGCCATTTCATCAAGCCACCTGTATTGACAGGAAGCTCAAGTTCATTAAGCCACCTGTATTGACAGGAAGCCTTCATTAAGCCACCTAAACATTAGTATCTGACAGCATCTAAACATTAGAGATCTGACAACATCTAAACATTAGAGATCTGACAACATCTAAACATTAGAGATCTGGCAAACATTAGAGATCTGACATTAGAGATCTAAATCTAAACATTAGAGATCTGACAACATCTAAACATTAGAGATCTGACAACATCTAAACATTAGAGATCTGACAACATTAGAGATCTGAAACATTAAACATTAGAGATCTGACAACATCTAAACATTAGAGATCTAAACATTAGAGATCTGACAACATCTAAACATTAGAGATCTGACAACATCTAAACATTAGAGATCTGACAACATCTAAACATTAGAGATCTGACAACATCTAAACATTAGAGATCTGACAACATCTAAACATTAGAGATCTGACAACATCTAAACATTAGAGATCTGACAACATCTAAACATTAGAGATCTGACAACATCTAAACATTAGAGATCTGACAACATCTAAACATTAGAGATCTGACACACTGTATGGGAGGAAAACTAACAAGAGCTGCTACATACAGCCTATGTGCCCTGTCCATCTGGTCAGGGTAAACTAATTGGTAACGTTATGTATTTATAGTACATTTGTGTCTCAGGCGAAAATGTGAATGTGATCAAATTGGGCTGGCGAGGCTGCCTATACATGTTCAGTTCAAAGTTATTCACTGGAATTAATCAATCGACATAATAGTGATGACAGATGTGAGTCTTTTTTTTTTATAAGGCCTACAGTTGTATAGGCCCGCATGATGCAAACATGCATAAAGCAAGCTCAGCCCTGTGAGTTGTATTGTCTATCAGTTGTAGTCTGGGTGTGTCTGGGTAGAGGAAATCCCCCCTTCCTAATCTAGTGCGGGCTTTATTCGGGAACGTTTCTTGGGCTGGGTTTGATGTGTCAAGTGGGTTTGATGTGCCGTCTGTGTTTAACTTCATGGACTTGTTGTTCAAACCTACGATGGTGCATCTGTAATGTAACGTGTCTGCTATTTGTATTGCCAGCTATGTCTCCTCCTGTTCCCTGATTTTAAGAGGTGATGACTCCTCCACTACCATTGTCAACTCTCTCCTGACATGAACTGAAGCCAGGAAGTCTCATATGTCCGCTCATCCACTGGCACATTGCATGTTTCCTCTCCAAGCACTGTGAGGACCCCTGTCAATTTTCTCTCATTATTGTACAAAGAGTCTATCATATACACAAAACACACCCCTGCAACTATTCCACAGGTTGGTGCTGTAAAATGAGAATGTGTTCTCAGTCAACTTAGCTGGTTAAATAGGTCAAATAAGGGTTAAAACAAATGTTTTAATCAAGTAATGAAACTGTCCTTTGCCAGAGAAAGAGCTAAAGAGCTTTCCTCTTTTAACTGCGTTTCTACCACCGCCAAAATTGACATTAGGGCTGACACCGTAATTGCATAATTGTGTAACTGACAATTATGGACATTAACCAAAATAGTACCTAACTGTTGCCTTGCATAACATCTAAGCTTGGTCCTCATTTAACCAATGACTGTTCTCAGTTAAATTCATGACTGAGATGTACAAGTTGTGAATCAGGCCAGAGTTATTGGCTAAGGTTACTGGCTACGGTTACTGGCTACGGTTACTGGCTACGGTTACTGGCTACTGGCTAAAGTTACTGGTCTGCCTTTGCGGTTTGAATACTAAAAGTAGTGAATGTTTCTGAAGTACCTGGTCTTAGAAGCTATTTGTAGTTTGTAAGTGGGTTCAGAATGTCACTGTGGGATCAGAGAGGAACGGCAAGCCAAGGAGTCTCTGCAGAGAATCTATTAGAATCTCATCTGGAGTTTGAGATGGAAAACTGATTCTGAGTCTTACATTAAAGCCCTCTAAGGGTAGCTGTGATGATGGTGTGTGTGTGCGTGTGTGTGTGTGTGTGTGTGTGTGTGTGTGTGTGTGTGTGTGTGTGTGTGCGTGTGCGTGTGCGCGTGCGCGTGTGTGTGTGTGTGTCAGAGTTTATGATTTAACAGACATTATACTGAAATGCTCCTAACAATGCAGTACAAACAGGTACACAGATAATACTAATAATAATACTCATCAAGAATGAATAAATATCAGCACTAGATACAGTAAGCAAATTGACAACAGACTTTCAGCACGCTTAGAGGAAAGCGGTCTTATTTATGATATAATCTACAAAGATAATGTGGTTTTTTTTTTAAATCAATTGGTATATTTGAGTCATCTGAATGAAGGGAGAGGTTGTAATTTGAATAAAGGGAGGGGCTAATCTGAATAAAGGGAGAGGCTGTAATCTGAATAAAGGGAGAGGCTGTAATCTGAATAAAGGGAGAGGCTAATATGAATAAAGGGAGAGGCTGTAATCTGAATAAAGGGAGGGGCTAATATGAATAAAGGGAGAGGCTGTAATCTGAATAAAGGGAGAGGTTGTAATCTGAATAAAGGGAGAGGCTGTAATCTGAATAAAGGGAGAGGCTGTAATCTGAATAAAGGGAGAGGCTGTAATCTGAATAAAGGGAGAGGCTGTAATCTGAATAAAGGGAGAGGCTGTAATCTGAATAAAGGGAGAGGCTGTAATCTGAATAAAGGGAGGGGCTGTAATCTGAATAAAGGGAGAGGTTGTAATCTGAATAAAGGGAGAGGCTGTAATCTGAATAAAGGGAAAGGCTGTAATCTGAATAAAGGGAGAGGCTGTAATCTGAATAAAGGGAGGGGCTGTAATCTGAATAAAGGGAGAGGTTGTAATCTGAATAAAGGGAGAGGCTGTAATCTGAATAAAGGGAGAGGCTGTAATCTGAATAAAGGGAGAGGCTGTAATCTGAATAAAGGGAGAGGTTGTAATCTGAATAAAGGGAGAGGTTGTAATCTGAATAAAGGGAGAGGCTGTAATCTGAATAAAGGGAGAGGCTGTAATCTGAATAAAGGGAAAAAGGACATTCTTGAACATGGGGTGAGACAGTTACTAATCTGCTAGAGAACCAGTTTGGATTTAAGTATAACTTTAGTATGACTGAAGCCTTTAGTGAGAGGTCTAATGCTTTAATAATTCATATTTTCTGCCCTCCGAAATAGTATTCATTGTATATTTTCAAAAAGCTCTTAGACACTTAGCCAAGAAGACTCACAGCTGTAATCGCTGCCAAAGGTGATTCTATCATTTATAGACTGAATACTTAGGCAACAACTATCACGTTTCAGGGAAGACCCAGATGTAGACAAAGTCCGAAGTAACAAAGGTTCATTACTAGAACAGGGGGCAGATAAAAGGACAGGTCAAGGTCAGGTAGAGGTCAGTAATCCAGATCAGAGTCCAAGAGGTACAGGCACGGCAGGCAGTCTCGGGGTTCGGGCAGGCAGAGGTCAGTAATCCAGATCAGAGTCCAAGAGGTACAGGCACGGCAGGCAGTCTCGGGGTTCGGGCAGGCAGAGGTCAATAATCCAGGGTGATGTGACAAGGTACTGAACGGCAGGCAGGGTCAGGGTCAGGGCAGGGTCAGGGCAGTCAGGGTCAGGGTTAGGGCAGTCAGGGTCAGGGTCAGGGTCAGGGCAGGGTCAGGGTTAGGGCAGTCAGGGTCAGGGCAGTCAGGGTCAGGGCAGTTAGGGTCAGTGTCAGGGCAGTCAGGGTCAGGGTCAGGGCAGTCAGGGTCAGGGTCAGGGCAGTCAGGCTCAGGGTCAGGCTCAGGGTCAGGCTCAGGCTCAGGCTCAGGCTCAGGCTCAGGCTCAGGGTCATGGTCAGGGTCAGGCTCAGGCTCAGGGCAGGCAGGCTCAGGGCAGGCTCAGGGTCAGGGGCAGGGGGAGGCTCAGGGTCAGGGCAGGCAGGCTCAGGCTCATGGTCAGGGCAGGCTCAGGGTCAGAATGGTCAAACCGGGAAAACTAGAAAACAGGAACTAGAAACAGACAGGAGCAAGGGGAAAAACGCTGGTAGACTTGATGAACAAAACAAACTGGCAACAGACAAACAGAGAACACAGGTATAAATACACTGGGGATAATGGGGAAGATGGATGACACCTGAGGGGTTGATCTTCCACTTTGACATTAGAGTATTTTGTGTAGATGGTTGACAAAAAAAAAAGACAACTAAATCAATTTGAATTAATCCCACTTTGTAACACAATAAATTGTGACCAAATCAAAGGGCTATAGAGTGCCTTAGAGCATACTGGCCCTGTAGAGCACATGTGGTCATGTCTTAAATTCTTAACTGTAATGTGCACAGCACTAAAATGATCTGATCTTTAAACAAAATAAATCAATACACTTTTAAATTACTATTGCGTTTCTTATGTATTTGTTTACATGTTTATTTCCTCGTCAGGTAAAGAGCATCTCATTTCACATTATTATGCAATGACGTTTTATATAATGAACTTGGATTTGATTTGATTTGGGACTTAACACTGCTCTCGTTGCTACTATTGTCCTCCAATGTCATTCAGACATTCTCAGATGACATCCAGGACCCCAGCTGCACAGACGTGCCATTAATGGCTTTAGGTGGCTTGCTGGGTTATTTTTGTGCCACTACTCAAAAGGACAGTATGCTCTCTGTTGAAATGTCTGTTATGATCGAAGTTCACAGCTCTCTGTTGAAATGTCTGTTAGGCAGGAAGCTCAGATCTCCCTGGTGAAATGTCTGTTATATAGGAAAAGCCCAGCTCCCTGGTGAAATGTCTGTTAGGCACAAAGCTCCCAGCTCCCTGGTGAAATGTCTGTTAGGCAGGAAGCTCAGAGCTCCCTGGTGAAATGTCTGTTAGGCAGGAAGCTCAGAGCTCCCTGGTGAAATGTCTGTTTGGCAGGAAGCTCAGAGCTCCCTGGTGAAATGTCTGTTAGGCAGGAAGCTCAGAGCTCCCTGGTGAAATGCCTGTTATGCAGGAAGCTCCCAGCTCCCTGGTGAAATGTCTGTTATGCAGGAAGCTCCCAGCTCCCTGGTGAAAAGCTTCCATCCTGAAAGTCTTGGTGTGTGTCCTAAATGGCAGTATTTTAGTGTGTCCCAAATAGCACAATATTCCCTAAATAGTGTAGTACTTTTGACCAGTGTAGTGCACTATAAAGTGAATAAGGTGCAATTTGGGACACACTCTTGATGGCTCTTTGAGGCTTCATTCCTACAGGGGCCTTGCAGGCGCTCTCTCTCTCTCTCCAAAGGATTCCATTGAACCACTGCATTTAAATGAGCGAGCATGTGTAGCTGAATTTCCCTCTGAAACGTTGGATCTATTCATACCTCTCTACTCTTCCAGAGCCTTCCTGACTGCACACATTTTGTAACAGCCATTAAGGTTCTTGTGTAGATGTATAGATGGAGTGATGTGGAAATGGTTTTGGCCGTAAACTGTCTTTCATGTACATCTTCATCTTGTTTTGTTTTTCTGTCCTGTTCACTGAGTCAGTGAAAAGACCTTTGAAAGCGTCTTAAATTGAAGACCAGCAATCTGTAGATGGGAGGGATGTAGAGTTGTGTCTGTCTTCATGCACATCTTCTTAAATGAACCATGTGTCTGTGCTGCTTTTTCATCCTATGAAGAAAAGCTCCTATAAGGCAGAGGACTGACTGACTCAGACATGAAACCTTTTCAAATGTACCCTGAAAACATTTCCGTTTGGAGTAAGACATCACAATGGTAACCCATGAAGCAAGCTAGATCATTTTAGGCTTTTATGAAGCTAGCCAGGTTCAGGTAACTTCACATCCAGGTTAGGCTTCATCCGTACTTATACCGGTCGATATTGTTCGTCCACCTGCCACTAACTCTAGCAGTCGAACGCCGATCTCTTCATTGCTGGAACATCAAACCATGGGTGAGTCAAGTGCCACATCTTTATTTGTGCCGAAATATAAATGAAAGAAAGATATCTTGCGAATTCAGCCGGCTATGGTGTGAAACAGGCATTTAGAGGTGCCGTCTTCATTTAACGACTTATCGTGAAGGATGTCTTTGATGTGGTTTGGCTTATCAAGGCACGAGCACCTTTCCCCTATCGCTCCTTCACGCATCTCTGGAGCAGCTTGTATTCAGACCCCTTGACCATTGTGGCCATAGACATACAGTGCCTCAGAGAGTATTCAGACCCCTTGACCATTGTGGCCATAGACATACAGTGCCTCAGAGAGTATTCAGACCCCTTGACCATTGTGGCCATAGACATACAGTGCCTCAGAGAGTATTCAGACCCCTTGACCATTGTGGCCATAGACATACAGTGCCTCAGAGAGTATTCAGACCCCTTGACATTTTCCACATTTTGTTAATTTACAATATTATTCTAAAACGTATTAAATTGTTTTTCTTCCAATCTAAACACGATACTGTCACGCCTTGGTCATTGTATTTTGTGTTTTCGTTATATATTTGGTCAGGCCAGGGTGTGACATGGGTTTATATATTGTATTTTCGTATTGGGGTTTGTAGTATTTGGGATCGCGGCTGATTAGGGGTGTTGTATAGGCTTGGCTGCCTGAGGCGGTTCTCAATCAGAGTCAGGTGATTCTCGTTGTCTCTGATTGGGAACCGTATTTAGGTAGCCTGGGTTTCACTGTGTATTTCGTGGGTGATTGTTCCTGTCTCTGTGTAGTTTCACCAGATAGGCTGTAATAGGTTTCACGTTCCGTTTGTTGTTTTCGTATTTGTATAGTTATTTCATGTATCGCTTTTTTCATTTTCATTAAAGACATGAGTAACCACTACGCTGCATTTCGGTCCGACTCTCTTTTGACAAACGAAGAACGCCGTTACAGATACACCATAATGAAAAAGCAAATACATATTGTTTTTGTCCTAATTTATAAAAAAATATATAAAACTGAAATATCACATTTACATAAGTATTCAGACCCTTTACTCAGTACTTTGTTGAAGCACCTTTGTCAGCGATTACAGCCTCGAGTCTTCTTGGGTATGACACTATAAGCTTGGCACACCTGTATTTGGGGAGTTTCTCCCATTCTTCTCTGCAGATCCTCTCAAGCTCTGTCAGGTTGGATGGGGAGCGTTGCTGCACAGCTATTTTTCGGTCTGAAATGTTCGATCGCGTTCAAGTCCGGGCTCTTGGCCGGGCCACTCAAGGACATTCAGAGACTTGTCCTGAAGCCACTCCTGCGTTGTCTTGGCTGTGTGTTTAGGGTCGTTGTCCTGTTGGATGTGGAACCTTTGCCCCAGTCTGAGGTCCTGAGCGCTCTAGAACATGTTTTCACCAAGAATCTCTCTGTACTTCGCTCCGTTCATCTTTGCCTCGATCCTAACTAGTCTCCCAGTCCCTGCCTCTGAAAAACATCATGATGCTGCCACCACCATGCTTCACCGTAGGGATGGTGCCTGGTTTTCTCCAGACGTGACTCCTGCCATTCAGTCCAAAGAGTTCAATCTTGGTTTCATCAGACCAGAGAATCTTGTTTGTTATGGTCTGAGAGTCTTTAAGTGCCTTTTAGAAAACTCCAAGCGGGCTGTCGTGTGCCTTTTACTGAGGAGTGGCTTCCATCTGGCCACTCTACCATAAAGGCCTGATTGGTGGAGTGCTGCAGAGATGGTTGTCCTTCTGGAAGGTCCTCCATCTCCACAGAGGAACTCTAGAGGTCTGTCAGAGTGACCATCGGAGTTCTTGGTCATCTCGAGTCTCATAGCAAAGGGTCTGAATACTTATGTAAATAAGGTATTTCTGTTGTAAATAGTTATTAAAACCTGTTTTTGCATTGTTATTATATGGTATTGTGTATAGATTGATGAGTTTTGTATTTATTTAATTTATTTTATAATAAGGCTGTAACGTAACAACATGTGGAACATGTAAAAGGGTTTGAATACTTCCCGAATGGTTTTTGAACTTTGTTAAGGGATTTTTTTTATCAAACTTCTAACCCAAGTGGCGTTTTATTTATTTAAACATTGTTTTTATACCTTTATTTCAACAAGGAACACAGACTGAGACCAAGGTCTCTTTTACAGCTGGGCCTTGTGTACACATGTTTACACATACAGTTTAGGTACAATTAAGAAACTACACAAGACAAACAAAACCATCACAGATAACACAAGAAAAATACACGACCAAAAAATACATAAGAACTGTAAACACAAAAAAATACAGCAACAGATTACATTTGCACACAGGTTATTCCCCCAACAGGTTATTCCCCTATCAGGTTATTCCACTAACAGGTTATTCCACTAACAGGTTATTCCACTAACAGGTTATTCCACTAACAGGTTATTCCCATAACAGGTTATTCCCCTAACAGGTTATTCTACTAACAAGTTATTCTACTAACAGGTTATTCCCCTAACAGGTTATTCCCCCAACAGGTTATTCCACTAACAGGTTATTCCCCTAACAGGTTATTCCACTAACAGGTTATTCCACTAACAGGTTATTCCCTAACAGGTTATTCCACTATCAGGTTATTCCACTAACAGGTTATTCCCTAACAGGTTATTCCCCTAACAGGTTATTCTACTAACAGGTTATTCCCATAACAGGTTATTCCCCCAACAGGTTATTCCCTAACATGTTATTCTCCCTAACAGGTTATTCTACTAACAGGTTATTCCACTAACAGGTTATTCTACTAACAGGTTATTCTCCTAACAGGTTATTCCCCTAACAGGTTATTATATGAACAGGTTATTCCACTAACAGGTTATTCCACTAACAGGTTATTCCCCCAACAGGTTATTCCACTAACAGGATATTCCCCAAACAGGTTATTCCCCCAACAAGTTATTCTCCTAACAGGTTATTCCCATAACAGGTTATTCTACTAACAGGTTATTCCCCTAACAGGTTATTCTACTAACAGGTTATTCTACTAACAGGTTATTCCCCTAACAGGTTATTCCCCTAACAGATTATTCCCCTAACAGGTTATTCCACTAACAGGTTATTCTACTAACAGGTTATTCCCCCTAACAGGTTATTCCCCTAACAGGTTATTCCCCCAACAGGTTATTCTACTAACAGGTTATTCCCCTAATAGGTTATTCCACTAACAGGTTATTCTACTAACAGGTTATTCCCGCTAACAGGTTATTCCCCCTAACAGATTATTCCCCCAACAGGTTATTCCCCTAACAGGTTATTCTACTAACAGGTTATTCCCCCTAACAGGTTATTCCCCTAACAGGTTATTCCCCTAACAGGTTATTCCCCCAACAGGTTATTCCCCTAACAGGTTATTCTACTAACAGGTTATTCTACTAACAGGTTATTCCCCTAACAGGTTATTCCACTAACAGGTTATTCCACTAACAGGTTATTCCCCTAACAGGTTATTCCACTATCAGGTTATTCCACTAACAGGTTATTTCCCCTAACAGGTTATTCCACTAACAGGTTATTCTACTAACAGGTTATTCCCCTAACAGGTTATTCTACTAACAGGTTATTCCCCTAACAGGTTATTCCACTAACAGGTTATTCCACTAACAGGTTATTCCACTAACAGGTTATTCCCCTAACAGGTTATTCCACTAACAGGTTATTCCACTAACAAGTTATTCTACTAACAGGTTATTCCCCTAACAGGTTATTCCCCCAACAGGTTATTCTACTAACAGGTTATTCCCCTAACAGGTTATTCCACTAACAGGTTATTCTACTATCAGGTTATTCCCCCTAACAGGTTATTCCCCCAACAGGTTATTCCACTAACAGGTTATTCTACTAACAGGTTATTCCCCCTAACAGGTTATTCCCCTAACAGATTATTCCCCCAACAGATTATTCCACTAACAGGTTATTCCACTAACAGGTTATTCTACTAACAGGTTATTCCCCCTAACAGGTTATTCCCCTAACAGGTTATTCCACTAACAGGTTATTCCCCTAACAGGTTATTCTACTAACAGGTTATTCCCCTAACAGGTTATTCTACTAACAGGTTATTCCACTAACAGGTTATTCCCCTAACAGGTTATTCCCCTAACAGGTTATTCTACTAACAGGTTATTCCCCTAACAGGTTATTCCACTAACAGGTTATTCTACTAACAGGTTATTCCCATAACAGGTTATTCCACTAACAGGTTATTCCCCTAACAGGTTATTCTACTAACAGGTTATTCCACTAACAGGTTATTCCCCTAACAGGTTATTCCCCTAACAGGTTATTCCCCTAACAGGTTATTCCCCTAACAGGTTATTCCCCTAACAGGTTATTCCACTAACAGGTTATTCCACTAACAGGTTATTCCACTAACAGGTTATTCCACTAACAGGTTATTCCCCTAACAGATTATTCCCCTAACAGGTTATTCCCCTAACAGGTTATTCCACTAACAGCACAATAACTTGCATTACCCCGAAACAGTTACAAGGAATACAACAATAACAATTCTCCAATAAATGTTTAAAATGAGTGACAGGGGGACAAGAGTCTCAGGTTTAAGTTTAGTCTGCAGTCTATTCCATAGGTAAGGAGTGTAACAGGAGAAGACAGCCATACCCAACTCTCTGGAAATCACATGGGCCTCAAGTGTAATCCATGCTTGAGACCTGGTTTTAGGAATTATAATTCTAATATTGATGACTGATGATAAATAAGAAGGTAGTATATTCAGAAGTTTTTTTATTTCACCTTTATTTAACCAGGTAGGCTAGTTGAGAACAAGTTCTCATTTACAACTGCGACCTGGCCAAGATAAAGCATAGCAGTGTGAACAGACAACACTGAGTTACACATGGAGTAAACAATTAACAAGTCAATAACACAGTAGAAAAAAAAGGGGAGTCGATATACATTGTGTGCAAAAGGCATGAGGAGGTAGGCGAATAATTACAATATTGCAGATTAACACTGGAGTGATAAATGATCAGATGGTCATGTACAGGTAGAGATATTGGTGTGCAGAAGAGCAGAAAAGTAAATAAATAAAAACTATGGGGATGAGGTAGGTGAAAATGGGTGGGCTATTTACCAATAGACTATGTACAGCTGCAGCGATCGGTTAGCTGCTCAGATAGCTGATGTTTGAAGTTGGTGAGGGAGATAAGTCTCCAGCTTCAGCGATTTTTGCAATTCGTTCCAGTCACAGGCAGCAGAGTACTGGAACGAAAGGCGGCCGAATGAGGTGTTGGCTTTAGGGATGATCAGTGAGATACACCTGCTGGAGCGCGTGCTACGGATGGGTGTTGCCATCGTGACCAGTGAACTGAGATAAGGCGGAGCTTTACCTATAGCATGGCCTTGTCGATGACCTGGAACCAGTGGGTCTGGCGACGAATATGTAGCAAGGGCCAGCCGACTGGAGCATACAAGTCGCAGTGGTGGGTAGTATAAGGTGCTTTAGTGACAAAACGGATGGCACTGTGATAAACTGCATCCAGTTTGCTGAGTAGAGTGTTGGAAGCAATTTTGTAGATGACATCGCCGAAGTCGAGGATCGGTAGGATTGTCAGTTTTATTGGGTAAGCTTGGCAGCGTGAGTGAAGGAGGCTTTGTTGCGGAATAGAAAGTGGACTCTTGATTTGATTTTCGATTGGAGATGTTTGATATGAGTCTGGAAGGAGAGTTTGCAGTCTCGCAAGACACGTAGGTACTTATAGATGTCCACATATTCAAGGTCGGAACCATCCAGGGTGGTGATGCTAGTCGGGCTGCGGGTGCAGGCAGCGATCGGTTGAAAAGCATGCATTTGGTTTTACTAGCGTTTAAGAGCAGTTGGAGGCCACGGAAGGAGTGTTGTATGGCGTTGAAGCTCGTTTGGAGGTTAGATAGCACAGTGTCCAATGACGGGCCGAAAGTATATAGAATGGTGTCGTCTGCGTAGAGGTGGATCAGGGAATCGCCCGCAGCAAAAGCAACATCATTGATATATACAGAGAAAAGAGTCGGCCCGAGAATTGAACCCTGTGGCACCCCATCGAGACTGCCAGAGGACCGGACAGCATGCCCTCCGATTTGACACACTGAACTCTGTCTGCAAAGTAATTGGTGAACCAGGCAAGGCAGTCATCCGAAAAACCGAGGCTACTGAGTCTGCCGATAAGAATATGGTGATTGACAGAGTCGAAAGCCTTGGCAAGGTCGATGAAGACGGCTGCACAGTACTGTCTTTTATCGATGGTGGTTATATCGTTTAGTACCTTAAGTGTGGCTGAGGTGCACCCGTGACCGGCTCGGAAACCAGATTGCACAGCGGAGAAGGTACGGTGGGATTCGAGATGGTCAGTGACCTGTTTGTTGACTTGGCTTTCGAAGACCTTAGATAGGCAGGGCAGTATGGATATAGGTCTGTAACAGTTTGGGTCCAGGGTGTCTCCCCCTTTGAAGAGGGGGATGACTGCGGCAGCTTTCAATCCTTGGGGATCTCAGACGATATGAAAGAGAGGTTGAACAGGCTGGTAATAGGGGTTGCGACAATGGCGGCGGATAGTTTCAGAAATAGAGGGTCCAGATTGTCAAGCCCAGCTGATTTATATGGGTCCAGGTTTTGCAGCTCTTTCAGAACATCTGCTATCTGGATTTGGGTAAAGAGAACCTGGAGAGGCTTGGGTGAGGAGCTGCGGGGGGGCGGAGCTGTTGGCCGAGGGCGGAGCATGTTGGCCGTTGAGGCTTGTTAATATAATAAATAATAATATATGCCATTTAGCTGAGCTTTTATCCAAAGCGACTTACAGTCATGTGTGCATACATTCTACGTATGGAAGGCCCACTACCCTGGCGTTACAAGCGCCGTCTGAGCCAAATGCTTGTTGAAGTTTTCGATAATCATGGATTTATCGGTGGTGACCGTGTTACCTAGCCTCAGTGCAGTGGGCAGCTGGGAGGAGGTGCTCTTGTTCTCCATGGACTTCACAGTGTCCCAGAACGTTTTGGAGTTGGAGCTACAGGATGCAAACTTCTGCTTGAAGAAGCTGGCCTTAGCTTTCCTGACTGACTGCGTGTATTGGTTCCTGACTTCCCTGAACAGTTACATATCGCGGGGACTATTCGATGCTATTGCAGTCCGCCACAGGATGTTTTTGTGCTGGTCGAGGGCAGTCAGGTCTGGAGTGAACCAAGGGCTGTATCTGTTCTTAGTTCTGCATTTTTTGAACGGAGCATGCTTATCTAAAATGGTGAGGAAGTTACTCTTAAAGAATGACCAGGCATCCTCAACTGACGGGATGAGGTCAATGTCCTTCCAGGATACCCAGGCCAGGTCGATTAGAAAGGCCTGCTCACAGAAGTGTTTTAGGGAGCGTTTGACAGTGATGAGGGGTGGTCGTTTGACTGCGGCACCGTAGCGGATACAGACAATGAGGCATACATTCTACGATCCCGCCCACTACCCTGAGATCCTGGTTGAAGACCAGCGGGCAGTGTGTATTTGGAGGAGGTGTATTTGGAGGGCAGTTGGTCAGGATGACGTCTATGAGGTGCCCTTGCTTACAGAGTTAGGGTTGTACCTGGTGGGTTCCTTGATTTGTGTGAGATTGAGGGCATCTAGCTTAGATTGTAGGACTGCCGGGGTGTTAAGCATATCCCAGTTTAGGTCACCTAACAGAACAAACTCTGAAGCTAGATGGGGGGCAATCAATTCACAAATGGTGACCAGGGCACAGCTGGGAGCTGGGGGGGGGTCGGTAGCAGGCGGCAACAGTGAGAGACTTATTTCTGGAGAGAGTAATTTTCTAAATGAGTAGTTCGAACTGTTTGGGTATGGACCTGGAAAGTATGACATTTCTTTGCAGGCTATCTCTGCAGTAGACTGCAACTCCTCCCCCTTTGGAAGTTCTATCTTGACGGACGATGTTATAGTTGGGTATGGAAATCTCAGAATTTTTGGTGGCCTTCCTGAGCCACACGGCAAGGACATCAGGGTTAGCAGAGTGTGCTAAAGCAGTGAGTAAAACAAACTTAGGGAGGAGGCTTCTGATGTTGACATGCATGAAACCAAGGCTTTTTCGATCACAGAAGTCAACCAATGAGGGTGCCTGGGGACATGCAGGGCCTGGGTTTACCTCCACATCACCCGCGGAACAGAGAAGGAGTAGTATGAGGGTGCGGCTAAAAACTGGTCGCCTAGAGCGTTGGGGACAGAGAATAAGAGGAGCAGGTTTCTGGGCATGGTAGAATAAATTCAGGGCATAATGCGCAGACAGGGGTATGGTGGGGTGCGGGTACAGCGGAGGTAAGCCCAGGCACTGGGTGATGATGAGAGAGGTGGTATCTCTGGACATGCTGGTTGTAATGGGTGAGGTCACCGCATATGTGGGAGGTGGGACAAAGGAGGTATCAGGGGTATGAGGAGTGGGACTAGGGGCTCCATTGTGAACTAAAACAATGATAACTAACCTGAGCAACAGTATAAGGCATATTGACATTTGAGAGAGACATACAGCGAGGCATACAGTAATCACAGGTGTTGAATTGGGAAAGCTAGCTAAAACAGTAGGTGAGACAACAACAGCTAATCAGCTAGCACAACAACAGCAGGTAAAATGGCGTTGACTAGGCAACGGGGCCGACAGATAAAACAAACAAGCAGAATGGAGTACCGTGATTAATGGACAGTCCAGCGTGCATCAGCTATGTAGCCAAGTGATCAGTGTCCAGGGGGCAGCGGTGGATGGGGCAGGGGAGCTGGACTGGCGAGTGTTATCCAGGTTAAAAACTAACAATGACTAAATAGCTTGTAGCTAGTTAGCTGGTTAGCTTCTGGGGGTTCTTGAGTGTGTTCTAAAAATTAAAAATAATAGCGATTCCGTATCACATTGGGTGAGGCAGGTTTCCGGAAGGTATAAACATTTTTTTTTTATTTTTTTTATTTATTTTTTTTTTAAATCGGGAAGAGATAGAAAGTACATATGACAAACACGAGAGTTGAGCACGTCTCACGAACAGCGAAGTCAATCCCACATGTTGATATAAAACACAATGGTGTGTTCTGTAGTTAGCACCCGTAATAAAACCTAAATAAGTGCGCAATGATAAGTAGCATCCAGCGATTTACGTGTTGATGCTGTAGCGTGCGTGTAAATAATATCCCATACACAGGTAGGCAAACAGGCAGGTGAATCAAAACTCGGACTGAAGGCTATGACTGGTTCTCACAAACGAGCTAGAAAAAGGCTTACTGGAGTCAAAATGAACAATACCTCACAAAGGCACAACCAGAATGAACTGAACTAAATAAGGAGCTGATGAGACCAGGTGAGTAACTAACACAGGTGAAATCAATGAACAAACATGAAAGACAGGGTTATGTTCAAGAACACAAAGAAACAAGGTTACGTTCCAGAACACAGGGCTACGTTCCAGAACACAAAGAAACAGGGCTACGTTCCAGAACACACAGAAACAGGGCTACGTTCCAGAACACAAAGAAACAGGGCTACGTTCCAGAACACACAGAAACAGGGCTACGTTCCAGAACACACAGAAACAGGGCTACGTTCCAGAACACACAGAAACAGAGCTACGTTCCAGAACACACAGAAACAGGGTTACGTTCCAGAACACACAGAAACAGGGCTACGTTCCAGAACACACAGAAACAGAGCTACGTTCCAGAACACACAGAAACAGGGTTACGTTCCAGAACACACAGAAACAGGGTTACGTTCCAGAACACACAGAAACAGAGCTACGTTCCAGAACACACAGAAACAGGGTTACGTTCCAGAACACACAGAAACAGGGCTACGTTCCAGAACACAAAGAAACAGGGCTACGTTCAGAACACAAAGAAACAGGGCTACGTTCCAGAACACAAAGAAACAGGGCTACGTTCCAGAACACAAAGAAACAGGGCTACGTTCCAGAACACACAGAAACAGGGCTACGTTCCAGAACACAAAGAAACAGGGCTTACGTTCCAGAACACACAGAAACAGGGCAGGTTCCAGAACACAGGGCTATGTTCCAGAACACACAGAAACAGGGCTACGTTCCAGAACACACAGAAACAGGGCTACGTTCCAGAACACACAGAAACAGAGCTACGTTCCAGAACACACAGAAACAGGGTTACGTTCCAGAACACACAGAAACAGGGCTACGTTCCAGAACACACAGAAACAGAGCTACGTTCCAGAACACACAGAAACAGGGTTACGTTCCAGAACACACAGAAACAGGGTTACGTTCCAGAACACACAGAAACAGAGCTACGTTCCAGAACACACAGAAACAGGGTTACGTTCCAGAACACACAGAAACAGGGCTACGTTCCAGAACACAAAGAAACAGGGCTACGTTCCAGAACACAAAGAAACAGGGCTACGTTCCAGAACACAAAGAAACAGGGCTACGTTCCAGAACACAAAGAAACAGGGCTACGTTCCAGAACACACAGAAACAGGGCTACGTTCCAGAACACAAAGAAACAGGGCTTACGTTCCAGAACACACAGAAACAGGGCTACGTTCCAGAACACAGGGCTATGTTCCAGAACACACAGAAACAGGGCTACGTTCCAGAACACAAAGAAACAGGGCTAAGAACACACAGAAACAGGGCGACGTTCCAGAACACAAAGAAACAGGGCTACGTTCCAGAACACACAGAAACAGGGTTAAGAACACAAAGAAACAGGCTACGTTCCAGAACACAAAGAAACAGGGCTACGTTCCAGAACACACAGAAACAGGGCTTTCCAGAACACAAAGAAACAGGGCTACGTTCCAGAACACAAAGAAACAGGGCTACGTTCCAGAACACACAGAAACAGGGCTTTCCAGAACACAGGGCTATGTTCCAGAACACACAGAAACAGGGCTACGTTCCAGAACACAAAGAAACAGGGCTACGTTCCAGAACACAAAGAAACAGGGTTACGTTCCAGAACACACAGAAACAGGGCTACGTTCCAGAACACACAGAAACAGGGCTACGTTCCAGAACACAAAGAAACAGGGCTACGTCCCAGAACACAAAGAAACAGGGCTCGTTCAGAACACACAGAAACAGGGCTACGTTCCAGAACACAAAGAAACAGGGCTACGTTCCAGAACACACAGAAACAGGGTACGTTCCAGAACACATGGCTACGTTCCAGAACACACAGAAACAGGGCTACGTTCCAGAACACACAGAAACAGGGCTACGTCCCAGAACACACAGAAACAGGGCTACGTTCCAGAACACACAGAAACAGGGCTACGTTCCAGAACACACAGAAACAGGGTTACCTTCCAGAACACAGGGCTACGTTCCAGAACACACAGAAACAGGGCTACGTTCCAGAACACACAGAAACAGGGCTACGTCCCAGAACACACAGAAACAGGGCTACGTTCCAGAACACACAGAAACAGGGCTACATTCCAGAACACACAGAAACAGGGTTACGTTCCAGAACACAGGGCTACGTTCCAGAACACACAGAAACAGGGCTACGTTCCAGAACACAAAGAAACAGGGCTACGTTCCAGAACACACAGAAACAGGGCTACGTTCCAGAACACACAGAAACAGGGCTACGTTCCAGAACACACAGAAACAGGGCTACGTTCCAGAACACACAGAAACAGGGCTACGTTCCAGAACACACAGAAACAGGGCTACGTTCCAGAACACAAAGAAACAGGGCTACGTTCCAGAACACAAAGAAACAGGGCTACGTTCCAGAACACACAGAAACAGGGCTACGTTCCAGAACACAAAGAAACAGGGCTACGTTCCAGAACACAAAGAAACAGGGCTACGTTCCAGAACACACAGAAACAGGGCTACGTTCCAGAACACACAGAAACAGGGCTACGTTCCAGAACACAAAGAAACAGGGCTACGTTCCAGAACACAGGGCTACGTTCCAGAACACACAGAAACAGGGCTACGTTCCAGAACACACAGAAACAGGGCTACGTTCCAGAACACAAAGAAACAGGGTTACGTTCCAGAACGCACAGACAAATAACACAATGTTGACTAAGAAGTACAAGTACAGAACCTTACAGCACAACTGACCTAATGTTGCCCGGGTTTTGTCCCGGGGGAGGCCGTCATTGTAAATAAGAATTTGTTATTAGCTCACTTGCCTAGTTTATATAAAGGTTAATAAAGGTTTTAGGCTGGGTTTCTGTACAGCACTTTGAGATATCAGCTGATGTTATATAAATAAATTTGATTTGATTTGATTTGATTTGGTTAAAGATGTATTTTTCGTGACTGTTAAACTCAGCAATGGCTGCCAGTTTTGACTTGAATTGGAACTGCCATCTATGGAGCATGTGTCTTTGGTTGGTAGCTGGTTTCAGTTTTGCCTTTCGCAAAATAAATACAATCGTGCAACCTTATTCGTGGTTTAAGGCTCAGGACCGCTGCAGACCATGTGCTGTTCACTAATGATAGAAGTTGAACAGTGTTATTCAGATAGTTCTTATGTATTTTTGTTGGGGTTGTGCGTAAAATTCAAGGTTAACTTCGTAACCCAGGTTCTCTGAAAATATGAGTGAGATGTATCACATATGGGAAATCTCAGCACGTTTTAGTACAAGAAGTAACCAATCACACAGCATCTGACGGAGACAGACAGGATGAGGGGGCAAATGAGGTGAGCCCCTCCCTCCCTATAAGGTGCAATTCACCCACCCACTGGTCATTTCCAAGCATGTCTTTCTGCCTTGCGCTCTGTTAGGAGAGAAAAGTGGTATCATCAGAGAACTGGGGTTTATGAAAGTAACCTTGATGAGTTCTCTTTCAGATACTCATTTCGAAGTATCACATATGGGATATTGCCAACTCCCGTATCTTAGACATGCTTTCCGAAGCCAGGCTTTCCCAACAGCATCACCCCTCAAAGGCTCCGACACTGAGGACAGTATGTACCAACCAATGTGCAATGACATCCAGTCTGTAAAACCTCATAAAAAGTATGAGGGGCAAACATGCTGCATCACACATCTCTTGTGAAGAGATGGCTTTGAACAGTGCCCAAGAGGTAGCCATGCCTTTGGTGGAATGAGCCCTCAGGCCCTCTGGGTACTGCAAACCCTTTCTATTATAAGCCAATATAATAGCCTACACTATCCAATGTAGATAGCCGTTGATGAAAGAGGGGCCACCTTTGAAGAGAGGCACCAAGAGTTGGTCGCTCTTGCTCAATGCTCTCATTCTATCTAAGTGAATGTGCGACGCGCGTACTGGACAGAAATAGTGGAGATGCTCTTCTTCTGTAGAAGTAAAAGGAAGGCAGGTGGAAAGCCACAATTATAATTATCACTGATCTTAGGCATAAAGGCGGGTTTAGGTAGCCTTTGAAAACCCCGGGGCAAACTGTAGGCGGTGGACTGACAGCAGCTCACTCAAAAGGGCAATAAGTAAAGCGTTTTTAATGGAGAGATATTTCTTCTCCACGCTTTCAAGAGACTCAAAGGGGGCTGTGATGAAATAGCCTTAAGCACAACATACAGGCTCCAAGACGGTGCTGAAGTTTTGGATTCTGAGGGTAACAACTAGTGTGCGATCTCTAATGTTAAGGTAGTCTCCAGTTTTTGATCACCCGAGTTAGAATACCTCATGATAAACTGTAGACCATACCATTTACCAAGAGAGTTTTCATCTATATTTTTCATAGCTGTCTACTTGCTACCACAAACCGATACTGGTGCAAAGAACGCACTCAACGAGCTGTATAGGGCCGTAAGAAAACAGGAAAATGCCCGTTCAGAGGCATGTTTCTCGTAGCTGGTGATTTTAATGCAGGGAAACTGAAATCTGTTTCTGACCAGCTTGTGCCACTAGAGGCGACAAAACTCTTGATCATCTTTACTGTTCAGGAGTCTTATTGCTTGGGGGTAAAAGCTGCTTGGACCTACACTTAGCGTTCCGGTACCACTTGCCGTGTGGAAGCAGAGAGAACAGTCTATGACTAGGGTGGATGGAGTCTGGCAATTTTTGGGCCTTCCTCTGACACCGCCTGGTATAGAGGTCCTGGATGACAGGAAGTTTGGGCCCAGTGATGTACTGGGCCGTTCGCACTACCCTCTGTAGTGCCTTGCGGTCGGAGGACGAGCTATTGCCATACTAGGCGGTGATGCAACTAGTCAGGATGCTCTCGAGGGTGCAGCTGTAAAACCATTTGAGGATCTAAGGACCCATGCCAATTTTTTTCAGTGCCCTCTTCACGACTGTTTTGGTGTGGTTGGACCATTATAGTTTGTTGGTGATGTGGACATACATTTACATTTACATTTAAGTCATTTAGCAGACGCTCTTATCCAGAGCGACTTACAAATTGGTGCATACACCTTATGACATCCAGTGGAACAGCCACTTACAATAGTGCATCTAAATCTTTTTAGGGGGTGAGAAGGATTACTTACCCTATCCTAGGTATTCCTTGAAGAGGTGGGGTTTCAGGTGTCTCCGGAAGGTGGTGATTGACTCCGCTGTCCTGGCGTCGTGAGGGAGTTTGTTCCACCATTGGGGGCCAGAGCAGCGAACAGTTTTGACTGGGCTGAGCGGGAACTGTACTTCCTCAGTGGTAGGGAGGCGAGCAGGCCAGAGGTGGATGAACGCAGTGCCCTTGTTTGGGTGTAGGGCCTGATCAGAGCCTGGAGGTACTGAGGTGCCGTTCCCCTCACAGCTCCGTAGGCAAGCACCATGGTCTTGTAGCGGATGCGAGCTTCAACTGGAAGCCAGTGGAGAGAGCGGAGGAGCGGGGTGACGTGAGAGAACTTGGGAAGGTTGAACACCAGACGGGCTGCGGCGTTCTGGATGAGTTGTAGGGGTTTAATGGCACAGGCAGGGAGCCCAGCCAACAGCGAGTTGCAGTAATCAAGACGGGAGATGACAAGTGCCTGGATTAGGACCTGCGCCGCTTCCTGTGTGAGGCAGGGTGGACAACAAGGAACTTGAAACTCTCGACACGCTCCACTACAGCCCCATCGATGTCAATGGGGGCCTGTTCGGCCCTCTTTTTCCTGTAGTCCACGGTCATCTCCTTTGTCTTGCTCACATTGAGGGAGAGATTGTTGTCCTGGCACCATACTGCCAGATCTCTGACCTCCTCCCTATAGGCTGTCTCATCATTGTCGGTGATCAGGCCTACCACTGTTGTGTCATCAGCAAACTTAATGATGGAATTGGAGTTGTGCTTGGTCACACAGTCGTGGGTGAACAGGGACTATGGTGGTCTGTTTGAAACATGTTGGTATTACAGACTCGGTCAGGGACAGGTTGAAAATGTCAGTGAAGACACTTGCTAGTTGGTCAGCGCATGCTCTGAGTACACGTCCTGGTAATCTGTCTGGCCCTGCGGCCTTGTGAATGTTGACCTGTTTAAAGGTCTTACTCTACGTGATCACACAGTCGTCCAGAACAGCTGATGATCTCATGCCTGCTTCAGTGTTGCTTGCCTCGAAGCGAGCATAGAAGTAATTTAGCTCGTCTGGTAGGCTCGTGTCACTGGGCATCTTCTGGGTGTGCTTCCGTTTGTAGTCCGTAATAGTTTGCAAACCCTGCAACTTCCTACAAGCGTAGAAGCCGGTGTAGTATGATCCAATCTTAGTCCTGTATTGACGCTTTGCATGTTTGATGGTTTGTCAGTGGGCATAGCGGGATTTCTTATAAGCGTCCGGGTTAGATTCCCACTCCTTAATAGCGGCAGCTCTAACCTTTAGCTCAGTGCGGATGTTGCCTGTAATCCATTGCTTCTGGTTGGGGTATGTGCGTACAGTCACTGTGGGGACGACATCATCGATGCAATTATTGATGAAGCCAGTCACTGATGTGGTGTACTATTCAATGCCATCTGAAGAATCCCGGAACATATTCCAGTCTGTGCTAGCAAAACAGTCCTGTAGCTTAGCATCTACGTGATCTGACCACGTCCTTATTGAGCAATTCACTGGTACTTCCTGTTTTAGTTTTTGCTCGTAAGCAGGAATCAGGAGGATAGAGTTATGGTCAGATGTGCCACATGGAAGGAAAGGGAGAGCTTGGTATGCGTCTCTGTGTGTGGAGTAAAGGTGGTCGGTCTAGAGTTATTTTACCCTCTGATTGCACATTTAACCTGCTGGTAGAAATTAGGTAAAACTGATTTAAGTTTCTCTGCATTAAAGTCCTCAGCCACTAGGAGCGCCACCTCCGAATGAGCATTTTCTTGTTTGCTTATGGCCTTATACAGCTCGTTGAGTGCGGTCTTAGTTCCAGCATTGGTTTGTGGTGGTAAATAGACATCTACGAAAAATATAGATGAAAACTCTCTTGGTAAATAGTGTGGTCTACATCTTATCATGAGATACTCTACCTCAGGCTAGCAAAACCTAGAGACTTCCTTAATATTAGATGTTGTGCAGCAGCTGTTATTTAAAATAGACACAGACCACCACCCCTTGTCTTACCAGAGGCAGCTGTTCTATCTTGACGATGGACCGAAAACACAGCCAGCTGTATATTATCCATGTTGTCGTTCAGCCACGACTCGGTGAAACATAAAATATTACAGATTTTAATGTCCCGTTGGTAGGATTGTCTTGATCGGAGCTCATCCATTTTGTTATCCAATGATTGCACGTTGGCTAATAGGACTGATGGTAGAGGGGGATTACTCAATCGCCGTCACTACCGTTCAAAAGTTTGGGGTCACTTAGAAAGGTCCTTGTTTTTGAAAGAAAAGTGATTTTTTGTGCATTACAATAACATCAAATTGATCAGAAATACAGTGTAGACATTGTTAATGTTGTAAATGACTGTTGTAGCTGGAAGCGGCAGATTTTTTATGGAATATCCACATAGGCATACAGAGGCCCATTATCAGCAACCATCACTCCTGTGTTCCAATGGCACGATGTGTTAGCTAATCCAAGTTTATAATTTTAAAAGGCTCATTGATCATTAGAAAACCCCTTTTGCAATTATGTTAGCACATCTGAAAATGGTTGTTCTAATGAAAGAATCAATAAAACGGGCCTTCTTTAGACTAGTTGAGTATCAGCATTTGTGGGTTCGATTACATGTTCAAAAGGGC
This sequence comes from Oncorhynchus keta, assembly GCF_023373465.1. Lineage (NCBI taxonomy): Eukaryota > Metazoa > Chordata > Actinopteri > Salmoniformes > Salmonidae > Oncorhynchus > Oncorhynchus keta. The sequence goes on along the minus strand of NC_068421.1, from coordinate 97,433,384 downwards.
AAGAAACAAAGACCTTTAGAAAACTCGGCAGTCTATTCTTGTTCTGAGAAATGAAGGCTATTCCATGCAAGAAATTGTCAAGAAACTGAAGATTTCGTACAACGCTGTGTACTACTCCCTTCACAGAACATCGCAAACAGGCTCAAACCAGAATATAAAGAGGAGTGGGAGGCCCCGGTGCACAACTGAGCAAGAGGACAAGTACATTAGAGTCAACTCAACTGGCAGTTCCATTAAATAGCACCTGCTAAACACCAGTCTCAACGTCAACAGCGAAGAGGCGACTCTGGGATGCTGGCCTTCTAGGCAGAGTTCCTCTGTCCAGTCTCAACGTCAACAGTGAAGAGGCAACTCCGAGATGCTGGCCTTCTAGGCAGAGTTCCTCTGTCCAGTCTCAATGTCAACAGTGAAGAGGCACCTTGACCTTGTAGATGCTGGCCTATCTCTGGCCCAGATGCAGAGTTCCTCAAATGTCCAGTCTCACTGTCAACAGTGAAGATCTACTGGTGACTCTGTTATTGACCTTATTATTATTATTTAATTTTACTATTTCAAAATAAAAGTTCATAACTCAGTGCTGTGTCTTTAAATACAATGCTCCCCAAGCATTCCCATTGTAATAAATATTAAGATGGGCAAACAATGAACCCAAATAAATGTACCAATTGTCCTGCTAATACAATGCTCCCCCTTCCCACCATTGACTGTTTTTAATACTGGCCATCAACCCATTGTCCTGCTAAAACACAGCATCTATTGTCCTGCTAGAAAATGTTATTGATATTATTATTATTATTTACAATGCTCCCCCTTCCCACTTCCCATTTCAAAATATGTTCATTAACATTCCCATTGTCCTGCTAATACAATGCTCCCCTTCCCAGCATTCCCATTGTCTTGCTAATACAATGCTCCCCCTCCCCAGCATTCCCATTGTCCTGCTAATACAATGCTCCCCCTTCCCAGCATTCCCATTGTCCTGCTAATACAACGCTCCCCCTTCCCAGCATTCCCAATGTCCTGCTAATACAATGCTCCCCCTTCCCAGCATTCCCATTGTCCTGCTAATACAATGCTCCCCCTTCCCAGCATTCCAATTGTCCTGCTAATACAATGCTCCCCCTTCCCAGCATTCCCATTGTCTTGCTAATACAATGCTCCCCCTCTCCAGCATTCCCATTGTCCTGCTAATACAATGCTCCCCCTTCCCAGCATTCCCATTGTCCTGCTAATACAATGCTCCCCCTTCCCACCATTCCCATTGTCCTGCTAATACAATGCTCCCCCTTCCCACCATTCCCATTGTCCTGCTAATACAATGCTCCCCCTTCCCAGCATTCCCATTGTCCTGCTAATACAATGCTCCCCCTTCCCACCATTCCCATTGTCCTGCTAATACAATGCTCCCCCTTCCCAGCATTCCCATTGTCCTGTTAATACAATGCTCCCCCTTCCCAGCATTCCCATTGTCCTGCTAATACAATGCTCCCCCTTCCCAGCATTCCCATTGTCCTGCTAATACAATGCTCCCCCTTCCCAGCATTCCCATTGTCCTGCTAATACAATGCTCCCCCTTCCCAGCATTCCCATTGTCCTGCTAATACAATGCTCCCCCTCCCCAGCATTCCCATTGTCCTGCTAATACAATGCTCCCCCTCCCCAGCATTCCCATTGTCCTGCTAATACAATGCTCCCCCTCCCCAGCATTCCCATTGTCCTGCTAATACAATGCTCCCCCTTCCCAGCATTCCCATTGTCCTGCTAATACAATGCTCTCCCTTCCCAGCATTCCCATTGTCCTGCTAATACAATGCTCCCCCTCCCCAGCATTCCCATTGTCATGCTAATACAATGCTCCCCCTCCCCAGCATTCCCATTGTCCTGCTAATACAATGCTCCCCCTCCCCAGCATTCCCATTGTCCTGCTAATACAATGCTCCCCCTCCCCAGCATTCCCATTGTCCTGCTAATACAATGCTCCCCCTTCCCAGCATTCCCATTGTCCTGCTAATACAATGCTCCCCCTCCCCAGCATTCCCATTGTCCTGCTAATACAATGCTCCCCTTCCCAGCATTCCCATTGCCCTCCAATGCCCCCCCTTCCCAGCATTCCCATTGTCCTGCTAATACAATGCTCCCCCTTCCCAGCATTCCCATTGTCCTGCTAATACAATGCTCCCCCTCCCAGCATTCCCATTGTCCTGCTAATACAATGCTCCCCCTCCCCAGCATTCCCATTGTCCTGCTAATACAATGCTCCCCCTCCCCAGCATTCCCATTGTCCTGCTAATTGCTCCCCTTCCCAGCATTCCCATTGCCCTGCTAATACAATGCTCCCCCTCCCCAGCATTCCCATTGTCCTGCTAATACAATGCTCCCCCTTCCCAGCATTCCCATTGTCCTGCTAATACAATGCTCCCCCTTCCCAGCATTCCCATTGTCCTGCTAATACAATGCTCCCCCTTCCCAGCATTCCCATTGTCCTGCTAATAGCCCATCATGGGTAGATCTTCTTCTTTTGTATTCCAATGTCTTGAACGACAGGTCAAAGAGTGATGGCAGACACAGAAGTCCAGTCTAGGAGTTTAATGATGAACCAGAGTATACATGTGATTTGTGTACAGAGGGAAACAGGATCAAAGAAATAGAAACTACAATGGAAATCCAATAAACAATATTACATTAAACACAAATGTCAACAATCTCTAATAAACACACTATAATTCCTCTCAAGATAATATACATTACAGTTACACGAACTGGTAGGCTAAACACACAATTGTATAAAATGGTAAGAGAACTGGTGAAGAATGCTACCCCTCTACATACACATGTATTGTATTTACATATAACAATAGCAACAGGAATATTATAAAAGTGAAAGTGAAGTATTTGTTCAGACTTACATTTGATTAAAAATTTGATTTAAAAAAAAAATGCAGGAATATCCCTGCAAATGAAAACGGTCTGATCTCCACAAAAGCCAACTTAACTAATAAATACATTTCCTTTGTTGCCATGGTGAATAATCCCATAATAATTGGTAGCACACAAAAAAGGAAACATCAGAGAGTTTAACGTATTTTCTCAAAAATGAAAATACTGGCAGATCAATAAAATGTCCTTATAGATCTAATTCAATGTAGAGGATTCAAAATTAATATCTAAGGGGCTTTTATAATAAATTAATATATTTGTAGTGGTTGATGCCTGTTTTTGTTGGGGCAGATCTGGTTTAAGAGTACTTAAGCATCGAATACATTGCAAGTTTGTCCATTTTGTCCTTTACTTTCTACAATAGGACTCAACTCTGACTGACTGCAGCATCTACTGTAAATAAAAACAGTACATGGTAAACATGGTAAAGAGCCTAATTCCTTACATAAATCAAATCAAATCAAATCAAATGTATTTATATAGCCCTTCGTACATCAGCTGATATCTCAAAGTGCTGTACAGAAACCCAGCCTAAAACCCCAAACAGCAAACAATGCAGGTGTAAAAGCACGGTGGCTAGGAAAAACTCCCTAGAAAGGCCAAAACCTAGGAAGAAACCTAGAGAGGAACCGGGCTATGTGGGGTGGCCAGTCCTCTTCTGGCTGTGCCGGGTAGAGATTATAACAGAACATGACCAAGATGTTCAAATGTTCATAAATGACCAGCATGGTCGAATAATAATAAGGCAGAACAGTTGAAACTGGAGCAGCAGCACAGTCAGGTGGACTGGGGACAGCAAGGAGCCATCATGTCAGGTAGTCCTGGGGCACGGTCCTAGGGCTCAGGTCCTCCGAGAGAGAGAAAGAAAGAGAGAATTAGAGAGAGCATATGTGGGGTGGCCAGTCCTCTTCTGGCTGTGCCGGGTGGAGATTATAACAGAACGTGGCCAAGATGTTCAAATGTTCATAAATGACCAGCATGGTTGAATAATAGTAAGGCAGAACAGTTGAAACTGGAGCAGCAGCATGGCCAGGTGGACTGGGGACAGCAAGGAGTCATCATGTCAGGTAGTCCTGGGACATGGTCCTAGGGCCCAGGCCAGTTGAAACTGGAGCAGCAGCATGGCCAGGTGGACTGGGGACAGCAAGGAGTCATCATGTCAGGTAGTCCTGGGGCATGGTCCTAGGGCTCAGGTCCTCCGAGAGAGAGAAAGAAAGAGAGAAGGAGAGAATTAGAGAACGCACACTTAGATTCACACAGGACACCGAATAGGACAGGAGAAGTACTCCAGATATAACAAACTGACCCTAGCCCCCGACACATAAACTACTGCAGCATAAATACTGGAGGCTGAGACAGGAGGGGTCAGGAGACACTGTGGCCCCATCCGAGGACACCCCCGGACAGGGCCAAACAGGAAGGATATAACCCCACCCACTTTGCCAAAGCACAGCCCCCACACCACTAGAGGGATATCTTCAACCACCAACTTACCATCCTGAGACAAGGCCGAGTATAGCCCACAAAGATCTCCGCCACGGTACAACCCAAGGGGGGGGGGCGCCAACCCAGACAGGCCGACCACAACAGTGAATCAACCCACCCAGGTGACGCACCCCCCAGGGACGGGACGAGAGAGCCCCAGCAAGCCAGTGACTCATAAGGGAGATCCAGACTTTCTCGGTGACCTCAGGTACTCATTAACTCTGTCTTCAATGCTTTTTCAGGTTGCATCAGTCAAGGACAGACACTTCTGAGACAGTATTAATGATGAACACCCGGAGGTTCACTGATAAGACACATTTGCCTCGGGATCCATCCCAGTTGGTATTCTTTGTCCACTCATGGTATCTCTCTTCGGTTACATGTCCTTTGAATAGCAGAACAGCATAACGGTCCGGATGGCCCTTGCTGTGCCTGGTGAGCAGTTTTGTCAAGCTCTGTTGTCAGAAGAGGAATGGAAATGTCAGGGTGAACTGACGACCTGACGAACCCGCCAGGTATGTTAACTCTGTCTGTCAGAGGTGGAGTTCCAGATCTCACAGGTGTGCCTGGCGTGGATTATGACTCCATCTTGTTCCTTGCCCTCTTCAACATCGCTATTTTCCACCTGACTCTCCACCAATGCTGCCTGACTCTCCGGCAATGCTGCCTGACTCTCCACCAATGCTGCCTGACTCTCCACCAATGCTGCCTGACTCTCCACCAATGCTGCCTGACTCTCCACCAATGCTGCCTGACTCTCCACCAATGTAGCCTGACTCTCCACCAATGCTGCCTGACTCTCCACCAATGCTGCCTGACTCTCTGGCAATGCTGCCTGACTCTCCACCAATGCTGCCTGACTCTCCACCAATGCTGCCTGACTCTCCACCAATGCTGCCTGACTCTCCACCAATGCTGCCTGACTCTCCACCAATGCTGCCTGACTCTCCACCAATGCTGCCTGACTCTCCACCAATGCTGCCTGACTCTCCACCAATGCTGCCTGACTCTCCACCAATGCTGCCTGACTCTCCACCAATGCTGCCTGACTCTCCACCAATGCTGCCTGACTCTCCGGCAATGCTGCCTGACTCTCCACCAATGCTGCCTGACTCTCCACCAATGCTGCCTGACTCTCCACCAATGCTGCCTGACTCTACGGCAATGACGAGTGACTCTCTGCCAATATCAATACCAGCTGGCTCTGAACCAATGCATCAACTGTCACCCGTATCTCTGCCCTCAGATGTTTCTCTTTCTGCTGGTCTGCCTTCAATGACTCAATCTCGGTCTTCAAAGTTTGAATCTGATCCATGTGCACCTTCATCAGATGAGCAGAATGGTACCGCCCTGAGCCCCCATCGATTACAGTGGTCTATGATAGAAACGGTAGATCAATTAAGAATTAAAAGTGACTCCAACATACAAATACTGCGTACAGAAACACATTTTAAGAGTCTAGCAAAACTAACCTCTTCCTTGGGAACCATGCAGTTTTTTTCAGATGCGGCCCGTTGTCCAGCACTTTGTCCTCTGATCTCCATGGATGGTTGTTACGCTCTGCAAAAACACATTCACGTTTTTAGTAGACAATTGTTGAATTTATTACACAGTATGCCTACACATTGATAGGCTATATAAAGACATTTTAACAAAATACACTGAAACGAAAATACCTTTTCGTTTTGGTGATCCTCTCAGCTCCGGCTTATTTTCAAGTCCTCTGGTGATTGCGGTCCTGACCCTGGAACGGGTAGCACTACAGAAAGAAGCTGGTGGTTACAGTGCTGACCCTGGAATGGGTAGCACTACAGAAAGAAGCTGGTGAATGCGGTCCTGACCCTGGAACGGGTAGCACTACAGAAAGAAGCTGGTGGTTACAGTCCTGGCCCTGGAACGGGTAGCACTACAGAAAGAAGCTGGTGGTTACAGTCCTGACCCTGGAACGATAACACTACAGAAAGAAGCTGGTGGTTACAGTCCTGACCCTGGAACGGGTAGCACTACAGAAAGAAGCTGGTGGTTACAGTCCTGACCCTGGAACGGGTAGCACTACAGAAAGAAGCTGGTGGTTACAGTCCTGACCCTGGAACGGGTAGCACTACAGAAAGAAGCTGGTGGTTACAGTCCTGACCCTGGAACAGGTAGCACTACAGAAAGAAGCTGGTGGTTACAGTCCTGACCCTGGAACGATAACACTACAGAAAGAAGCTGGTGGTTACAGTCCTGACCCTGGAACGGGTAGCACTACAGAAAGAAGCTGGTGGTTACAGTCCTGACCCTGGAACGGGTAGCACTACAGAAAGAAGCTGGTGGTTACAGTCCTGACCCTGGAACGGGTAGCACTACAGAAAGAAGCTGGTGGTTACAGTCCTGACCCTGGAACAGGTAGCACTACAGAAAGAAGCTGGTGGTTACAGTCCTGACCCTGGAACGGTAACACTACAGAAAGAAGCTGGTGGTTACAGTCCTGACCCTGGAACGGGTAGCACTACAGAAAGAAGCTGGTGGTTACAGTCCTGACCCTGGAACGGGTAGCACTACAGAAAGAAGCTGGTGGTTACAGTCCTGACCCTGGAACGGGTAGCACTACAGAAAGAAGCTGGTGGTTACAGTCCTGACCCTGGAACGGATAGCACTACAGAAAGAAGCTGGCTTGATAAAAAACATGTCCATTTCGTCTGTTCTCTTTCGTCACAATGTCATTTTCTAAAGATAAACAGCTCATTTTTGAATGGTAACTATGTTAAGGGTGGAGTTTGGGGTGGGGTGAGGAGTACTGGAAATGTGTGACTCCAGGTTACAATAGGCCATGAGTATACAGCAGATCGCCGATGGTCCTCACTATGATTATGCTGTAACAACATACTGTAGCACCATGACCAGGATTTATTTTCATTTAAGTGTGCAGATTAGGGCTTTCAGGAGGAATGGAAAATCTACTGGAGACATTTCAAATATACTGTTAGACTTGGGGATTGTGGTCGCGGACAGCGCTATTCGTAAACACTCATCAGATGCCTGTGGTACGCCGAACGCTAAAGCCCAGGAAAATTATCAGGTACAGTATGCTATAATAGTGTACTGTGGGCCTAATAATGCTACAAATAATGCTTAAATAAATCGACTGCTTTACGGTCTGCTGCACATGTTTACATTGTATTCCATTTTCAGCCATCGACTCACTGATGAATGAAGATGATGGGCGATCGGCAAAGGCCGTCTGTATTCTGCTGGCAATACAGCACAACATCAACATCGCTCTAATCAGAGTCAGAAGACAGTTTAAGAAACTTGAGTGGATTTATGAAAATGCTCGGTAAGACATTTTATATACACACACACGCACACACACACACACACACACACAGGGTCAGTAGGGGGCACTCTTTCCTCTGTTCTAAAGAAAAATCCCCAGGGCAGTGATTGGGGACATTGCCCTGTGTAGGGTGCTGTCTTTTGGATGAGACGTTAAACGTGTGACTCTCTGTGGTCACTAAAAGATCCCATGGCACTTATTGTAAAAATAGGGGTGTTAACCCCGGTGTCCTGGCTAAATTACCCATCATGGTCACCTAATCATCCCCAGCTTCCAATTGGCTCAATCATCCTCCTCCTCTCCCAAGAGGGCCCAGAAGAATTCCCCAGGTTGTTGCTTTAAATGTGAATGTGTTCTCAGTCAACTTACCTGGTCAAATGAAACAATGTTGGCTGTTAGGCTAAATGTCTTTTTTTCTTCTCAATGCAGACAATGACCCAAAACACGTTGCCGATTTGCATTGCAAATGAGGGCATAAACTGGGTCAAGACGCCAGCAGAGTAAGTAGACCTTTATGTAATAAAATAAAGGTTAAATAAAAATAAGCACATTAAAGACCTACAACACTTTTAACAGCACGTTACTCGACACAAGTGAGACTCATGTCTATAGGATATGTAAAAAATATTTTTTTCTCATCTCTAAGTGTAGGTCTCCTGATTTAAACCCGATCGAACTTGTTTGGCATTAACTGAAACTCTGCCAAGCCTACAAGCAAAGATCAACGGTGTCCTGACTATCTGTGGTCTCCCTTGGCACTGAACTGGTAAAGGCCACCACCTGCCAACCCCTCTTCTATGCTACTGCTACTCTCTGTTCGTCATATATGCATAGTCATATCTACATGTACTCAATCTGCCTGACTAACCGGTGTCTGTATGTAGCCTCGCAACTGTTTATAGCCTCTCTACTGTATATAGCCTCTCTACTGTATATAGCCTCTCTACTGTATATAGCCTCTCTACTGTATATAGCCTCTCTACTGTATATAGCCTCTCTACTGTTTATAGCCTCTCTACTGTATATAGCCTCTCTACTGTATATAGCCTCTCTACTGTATATAGCCTGTCTTTTTACTGTTGTTTTATTTCTTTACTTACCTATTGTTCATCTTATACCTTTTTTGCACTATTGGTGTGAGCCTTTAAGTAAGCATTTCACTGTAAGGTCTCCTACACCTGTTATATTCGGCAAATTAACTTTGATTTGATGTTTTGGCTTGAGAAGCTGACGATACAACAATACAACAAATACATTGATCATCTCAACAAGGTTTTACCCGTGGTCGTGGAGATGGGGGGGGGGGAAGTAGTGCAACTACAATGTAGCTACAGTAGTTGAAATAAACATCTGCCTTTTGAAACTCTTTTTTCTTGTTATTTTATTATTGACGAAAGCATAACGATGTTGATGAACAGATACTGTACAGTATACTGTATGCTTTATCCAACATTTTGCGGTTTTGAGTTAGAAATGTAAAACTTTAGAGTACTTAAGCATCGAATACATTGCAAGTTGGGGGGATTTCCACACCTACAGTAGCCAGGGTTTTAAACTACAATTTTGTACATTTATTGGTGTATGAAGAGTCTATTGTTCTGCTAATAGCCCATCATGGAAACATTGTTTGCATGATAGGCTATAATGTATTATTCTAGACCAGGCGCAATTTAGATTTTGGCCAGCAGTGTATATGCAAAGTTTTAGACTGATCCAATGAACCATTGCATACATGTTCAAAATGTTGTATCAATACTGCCCAAATGTACTGGAAAAGAAAACATGCTTTCAAAATGCCTCCATCACTACTGTCAATACAAACACAGCATCTAAAGTGGTAGATAAAGCATTTTTCTTTAGGGCAAATCTGGTCAGTGATATTGAGTTAGAAATGTTGTTCATTGTAACCACAATGTCACAAATAATTGAACACACACAAAACAACATGATCAGATTAACCTCTACGTGATCTCCCCACATTTTGAACAGATATGCAATGGTTCATTGGATCAGTCTAAAACGTTGCACATACAGTGCTGCCATCTAGTGGCCAAAATCTAAAAAGGGTTGGATCCTTTTAACTTGGTCAAAACAGTGAAATGTATTTTTACTAAAGACTAACAGAAAGAATGTTGGTATTTATTTATTTGGATCTAAAGCCATTAATGACTGAATAATCCAATAATAATTGGTGTGACACGGCTCTCAAAACTCATGAGGCGGCTTCTAAATGAAAATAAAAGATTAAATTTAGAGAATCGGAGGATTCTAATTTAGTCTGTGAGAATATTATAATGCAGAGATAATAGTAATAATAATAATACTAATTGGATAACGAATCGGCTCTCGGAACTCATTAAGAGGTGGATTCTATCTTCAACGTATTTTTAAATGCTTTATTATCCAAATGTTTAAAGTGCGTGCGGGCGACGGAGAGAAAACAAAATGGCGCAGTTTGAGGCTATGAAGCGGAGAGTGATGCGGGAGATAAAAATACGGGAAAAATAAAGCTTATTCAATATGAATGTGGTTTACATTCTGTCACAAATAACACAACAAACAAAACAGTCAAACATTTATTTATTATTAAAGACGGAAGGAATGTTGCTACTTAAGTTATTTTGATCCAAAGCCATGAATGAGTGAGTCATTCAGCTGTTGTGGCGGTATGGAAATTGGAGTGGGTCCAAGATGTGAGGGAGGATGCATGTCATGGCTACAGACGTGATGGGTCGGTAGTCATTTAGAGAGGTTACCTTGGTGTTGTTGGGCACAGGGACTATGGGTGGTCTGCTTGAAACATGTTGGTATTACAGACTGGTTCAGGGAAAGGTTGAAAAGGTCAGTGAAGACACTTGCCAGTTGGTTAGCGCATGCTCTGTGTACGTGTCCTGGTAATCCGTCTGACCCTGCGGCCTTGTGAATGTTGACCTGTTTAAAGGTCTTACTCACATCGGCTGCGGAGATGCCTTCATGCATGTGTCAGTGTTGCTTGCATCGAAGCGAACATAGAATCAACGCCTGGAAGTCGTGTGTTGGTAATGGGAGTTTTTAGATGATTCAGGACATCTGTCCTACTATATCCAATTAGGCTCAGAGCCCCCTTCCAACTGGTGGAGAAAATAGGGCTGGTTTCCAGTGAGTACTGAAAGCTAGAACAGGTGTCATTGAAAACTCTTAGGTATTTTTGGTCATGTGTAAAGACTAACTCCTGTGTACATGTATTTTTGGTCATGTGTAAAGACTAACTACTGGGTACATGTATTTTTGGTCATGTGTAAAGACTAACTACTGGGTACATGTATTTTTGGTCATGTGTAAAGACTAACTACTGGGTACATGTATTGGATCATTTTTTATAATTACCTGAAAGTCACCTAATCACCATTAAAGGGATTTTCTGGTATTGTTTCTGGTATATCTATAATATTTCAACCGGACAATAACCTCATCAAAATAAAAGGGAGACAAGAAATACACTCTCTCCGGATTGGGCATGAAAAGCTCTGTGACACGTCAGGGTCCACTCATTCAGACTGCTCTTACTCCCTCATTTATCATAATACAAGCCTGAAAACATTTCTAAAGACTGTTGACATCTAGTGGAAGGCATAGGAACTGCAATATGAGTCCCAAGTCAATGGATACTGTAATGGCATTGAATAGAAAACTACAAAACCAAAACTACTTCCTGAATGGATTTTTCTCAGGTTATCACCTGCCAATTCAGTTCTGTTACACTCACAGACACTATTGTAACAGTTTTGGAAAGTTTAGAGTGTTTTCTATCCAAATCTACCAGTTATATGCATATCATATCTTCTCGGGGTATCAGGCTGTTTAATTTGGGCATGCTTTTCATCCAAAATTCCGAATGCTGCCCCCTTCCCTAGAGAAGTTAATGTATTCTAGATATGTGGTAGTGGAGTAGTGGTCTGAGGGAACACACTTAATGTATTGTAGAGTAGTGGTCTGAGGGAACACACTTAATGTATAATGTACTCCCTCCTCTCCCAGCTCTCCCAGCTCTCCCTGCTCTCCCTACTCTCCCTCATCTCCCAGCTCTCCCTCATCTCCCAGCTCTCCCACCTCTCCCAGCTCTCCCAGCTCTCCCTGCTCTCCCTCCTCTCACTACTCCCCCTCCTCTCCCTGCTCTCCCTACTCTCCCTGCTCTCCCTGCTCTCCCTCCTCTCCCAGCTCTCCCTGCTCTCCCTGCTCTCCCTACTCTCCCTCCTCTCCCTACTCCCCCTCCTCTCCCAGCTCTCCCAGCTCTCCCGGCTCTCCCTGCTCTCCCTGCTCTCCCTCCTCTCCTTGCTCTCCCTCCTCTCCCAGCTCTCCCTACTCTCCCGGCTCTCCCTGCTCTCCCTGCTCTCCCTCCTCTCCCTCCTCTCCCTGCTCTCCCTGCTCTCCCTGCTCTCCCTCCTCTCCCAGCTCTCCCTGCTCTCCCTGCTCTCCCTCCTCTCCCTGCTCTCCCTGCTCTCCCTCCTCTCCCTGCTCTCCCTCCTCTCCCTGCTCTCCCTCCTCTCCCTGCTCTCCCTGCTCTCCCTGCTCTCCCTCCTCTCCCTGCTCTCCCAGCTCTCCCTGCTCTCCCTGCTCTCCCTCCTCTCCCTGCTCTCCCTGCTCTCCCTGCTCTCCCTCCTCTCCCTGCTCTCCCTCCTCTCCCTGCTCTCCCTCCTCTCCCTGCTCTCCCTCCTCTCCCTGCTCTCCCTGCTCTCCCTGCTCTCCCTCCTCTCCCTGCTCTCCCTGCTCTCCCTGCTCTCCCTCCTCTCCCTGCTCTCCCTGCTCTCCCTCCTCTCCCTGCTCTCCCTCCTCTCCCTGCTCTCCCTCCTCTCCCTGCTCTCCCTGCTCTCCCTGCCTCCCTCCTCTCCCTGCTCTCCCAGCTCTCCCAGCTCTCCCTGCTCTCCCTCCTCTCCCTGCTCTCCCAGCTCTCCCTGCTCTCCTGCTCTCCCTCCTCTCCCTGCTCTCCCTCCTCTCCCTGCTCTCCCTCCTCTCCCTGCTCTCCCTCCTCTCCCTGCTCTCCCAGCTCTCCCTGCTCTCCTGCTCTCCCAGCTCTCCCTGCTCTCCCTGCTCTCCCTCCTCTCCCTGCTCTCCCAGCTCTCCCAGCTCTCCCTGCTCTCCCTGCCTCCCTCCTCTCCCTGCTCTCCCTCCTCTCCCTCTCTCCCAGCTCTCCCTGCTCTCCCTCCTCTCCCTGCTCTCCCAGCTCTCCCTGCTGTCCCTCCTCTCCCTGCTCTCCCTCCTCTCCCAGCTCTCCCTGCTGTCCCTCCTCTCCCAGCTCTCCCTGCTCTCCCAGCTCTCCCTGCTCTCCCTCCTCTCCCTGCTCTCCCTCCTCTCCCTGCTCTCCCTCCTCTCCCTGCTCTCCCTGCTCTCCCTCCTCTCCCAGCTCTCCCTGCTCTCCCTCCTCCCCACATACCACATGTTGTCCATCATCGTTACATAATTCTCCACAGATTAAAATATTGTAATTTTGTCAGTATGAGACCCACTTCCCACTAATACTGACAAAATTACAATATTTTAATCTGTGGACAATTATGGAACGATGATGGACAACATATGATATGACGGCGCCGTGGTAAATTAATGAATTAATGAAAGCGTGAATGAATTGATAAATGATCGTGTGAGTTAATGAATACAGGTGTGAATGAAGCGATGAGTGAATGGGTGAATGAGTTCCATTACTAAATCTTAAAATGCTCTTTCCCTTTGCAGTTAAACCAACGGTCATAGATGTGGACATCTATGTGAACAGCATTGGACCGGTGTCATCCATAGATATGGTATGATAATAATTACATTAATAATCATTTGTTGTGCAGAATGCAGATTGAAATGTCGAGCCTGTACACACACACACACACACACACACACACACACACACACACACACACACACACACACACACACACACACACACACACACACACACACACACACACACACACACACACACATGCTACCCAACCAGGGCCGGGTGGGGCCTGTTTTTTCATCCACAACTAGCTAGCGTATCATTTTTTTTTTAAATACTAAAATGACTTGATTTCTGGACCAGTGTATGTTTGCTCCTGCTCTGCTGCACCAGCAGTGCACCTCTCCTGATGTGATGTAGTCTACAACATGTGTGTGTGTCTGGTGGTTGTTGCTGATGCTAGCTACTAGTCGCAGTCGTCGCTATGGATACGGACGAAGTGAAATTGAAACTCAAAATCCCAAATGACATTTTGGAAAATCTTTTGATTTAGTTGCTGAAACTAAAGATGTCCACAAGCCATGTGAAGTGTCAAGCTTGCCACCCCCCCCCCCCTCGATTTTGAAATATGATAGCAAGAGAACCTGCACCTCCTCTCTCCATTGACCGAGGATGCAGCGGCCGCTGCGCAACAGGAGCAGTCTGTAACAAAGCATGACATAATTTCTCTCTGCCCCAAGGCAGTTACTGGCTAAAGTCAAATCAGGAACCTAAAAACAAATGTGTAGCTTTCTGTAGCAGGATATTAAGCCCTTTCACACAGTTCAAGGAAGTGGTTTTCTTGATTTAGCTAATAGGAGCTAATAAACGTGGACTAGTCATGGACGCATCCTCCGTTGACACTGTGCTCCCTGACCCCGCAAACCACGGAGGTGACACAAACATGCTGCTGAAAAGAGGATTGAAGTGGGCCAATATCAACAAAGCAATAGCTGATGTAAATGACTTGGGGTCCATATATGTGGACCGTCGATTATTGTAAGGTTAACTACATGGCAATAACCTGCCATTACATTGAGTTCCAGCTGAGAAGCAGAGTGCTAGCTAGAGAGATGCCCCCCCCCCCCCCCCCCCTCTGGAAGATGAGAAAACATAGTAAGATGAATCATGACTGTGCTTTTTTTTTCGATCCGAAAGAGGGGGGGGGGATCCATATTCCAACGATTTTGGAATATAACGTTCAACGAGTAGGTGTCCACATACCATTGGTCAGGTGGTATATTTGTACTGAATAGCCCACTGAAAAGGGTTTTTGGGGGGGCCGCCATGCCGAAATAGTTGAAGTTTTGGATAGGCCTATTTAACCCGTTATTGCTGGTTCTGAATAACAGTGGTGAAACACAGAACATATCCACAACAAACAGCACTCAAAACTCTAAGCAGAATAATACATTATTATGATTCATTTTCTCCACTCTTATTGTGTGCTCTGGAGCTGGTTTATCATCAAGGATCTCGCTGTACTTTGCTCCGTTCATCTTTCTCTCCATCCTGACTAGTCTCCCAGTCCCTGCCGCTGACAAACATCCCCACAGCATGATGCTGCCACCACCATGCTTCACCATAGGGATGGTGCCCGGTTTCCTCCAGACGTGACGCTTGGCATTCAGGCCAAAGAGTTCAACCTTGGTTTCATCAGACCAAACAATCTTGTTTCTCATGGTCTGAGAGTCTTTAGGTGCCTTTTGGCGAACTCAAAATGGCTGTTGTGCCTTTCACTGAGGAGTGGCTTCCGTCTGGCCACTCTACCAAATAAACATCAAAGAAAAGTATAGAACATCGTCACAACGGAATTCTCTTTTGAAAACCAAATGCTTGAAAGGAAAACAGTTCACAAATTAAAGTAATGTAGTATGTAGGGAATAGTGCACCATAGACAGCTTTACTAAACCAATGGACAGCTTTATACAGTGCCTTGCGAAAGTATTCTGCCCCCTTGAACTTTGCGACCTTTTGCCACATTTCAGGCTTCAAACATAAAGATATAAAACTGTATTTTTTTGTGAAGAATCAACAACAAGTGGGACACAATCATGAAGTGGAACAACATTTATTGAATATTTCAAACTTTTTTAACAAATCAAAAACTGAAAAATTGGGCGAGCAACATTATTCAGCCCCTTTACTTTCAGTGCAGCAAACTCTCTCCAGAAGTTCAGTGAGGATCTCTGAATGATCCAATGTTGACCTAAATGACTAATGATGATAAATACAATCCACCTGTGTGTAATCAAGTCTCCGTATAAATGCACCTGCACTGTGATAGTCTCAGAGGTCCGTTAAAAGCGCAGAGAGCATCATGAAGAACAAGGAACACACCAGGCACGTCCGATATACTGTTGTGAAGAAGTTTAAAGCCGGATTTGGATACAAAAAGATTCCCCAAGCTTTAAACATCCCAAGTAGCACTGTGCAAGCGATAATATTGAAATGGAAGGAGTATCAGACCACTGTAAATTACATTTACATTTACATTTAAGTCATTTAGCAGACGCTCTTATCCAGAGCGACTTACAAATTGGTGCATTCACCTTATGACATCGAGTGGAACAGCCACTTTACAATAGTGCATCTAAATCTTTTAAGGGGGGTGAGAAGGATTACTTTATCCTATCCTAGGTATTCCTTAAAGAGGTGGGGTTTCAGGTGTCTCCGGAAGGTGGTGATTGACTCCGCTGTCCTGGCGTCATGAGGGAGTTTGTTCCACCAAACTTTCAGCTCATACAAGGAGAAGACTGATCAGAGATGCATCCAAGAGGCCCATGATCACTATGGATGAACTGCAGAGATCTACAGCTGAGGTGGGACACTCTGTCCATAGGACAACAATCAGTCATATATTGCACAAATCTGGCCTTTATGGAAGAGTGGCAAGAAGAAAGCCATTTCTTAAAGATATCCATAAAAAGTGTTGTTTAAAGTTTGCCACAAGCCACCTGGGAGACACACCAAACATGTGGAAGAAGGTGCTCTGGTCAGATGAAACCAAAATTGAATTTTTTGGCAACAATGCAAAACGTTATGTTTGGCGTAAAAGCAACACAGCTCATCACCCTGAACACACCATCCCCACTGTCAAACATGGTGGTGGCAGCATCATGGTTTGGGCCTGATTTTCTTCAGCAGGGACAGGGAAGGTGGTTAAAATTGATGGGAAGATGGATGGAGCCAAATACAGGACCATTCTGGAAGAAAACCTGATGGAGTATGCAAAAGACCTGAGACTGGGACGGAGATTTGTCTTCCAACAAGACAATGATCCAAAACATAAAGCAATATCTACAATGGAATGGTTCAAAAATAAACATATCCAGGTGTTAGAATGGCCAAGTTAAAGTCCAGACCTGAATCCAGTCGAGAATCTGTGGAAAGAACTGAAAACTGCTGTTCACAAATGCTCTCCATCCAACCTCACTGAGCTCGAGTTGTTTTGCAAGGAGGAATGGGAAAAAATGTCAGTCTCTCGATGTGCAAAACTGATAGAGACATACCCCAAGCGACTTACAGCTGTAATCGCAGCAAAAGGTGGCGCTACAAAGTATTAACTTTGCACGCCCAATTTTTCAGTTTTTGATTTGTTAAAAAGATTTGAAATATCCAATAAATGTCGTTCCACTTCATGATTGTGTCCCACTTGTTGTTGATTCTTCACAAAAAAATATAGTTTTATATATTTATGTTTGAAGCCTGAAATGTGGCAAAAGGTCGCAAAGTTCAAGGGGGCCGAATACTTTCGCAAGGCACTGTAAATCAGATGGACAGCTTTACTAAACAGATGGACATCTTTACTAAACAGATGGACAGCTTTACTAAACAGATGGACAGCTTTACGAAACAGATGGACAGCTTTACTAAACAGATGGACAGCTTTATAAATCAGATGGACAGCTTTACGAATCAGATGGACAGCTTTACGAAACAGATGGACAGCTTTACTAAACAGATGGACATCTTTACTAAACAGATGGACATCTTTACTAAACAGATGGTCAGCTTTACTAAACAGATGAACAGCTTTACGAAACAGATGGACAGCTTTACGAAACAGATGGACAGCTTTACTAAACAGATGGACAGCTTTACGAAACCGATGGACAGCTTTACTAAACCGATGGACAGCTTTACTAAAAAGATGGACAGCTTTACGAAACAGATGGACAGCTTTACGAAACAGATGGACAGCTTTACGAAACAGATGGACAGCTTTACGAAACAGATGGACAGCTTTACTAAACAGATGGACAGCTTTACATACCTTAAGGGAAGATTTCGGCAGTACCTGTATGGTTAGTGAGAAAGTCCATATTGCAAATGTACGGTCCCTTACTAGACGTCCGGATCGTTTGTAAACAGATGGACGGCGTCGGGCTAAACGGCAGGGCCGGACCTACCAGGAAGTCATCAAATGAACGTTGTCGGACATTCGGTTTCCGTTTTACAAAAAATAATAAGATTTATGTCATTTTTCCCATGTCCCGGAAATTCCCACAAGAGGGCATAAGCAATCATATGGCTATTGCTACAAAACATCAGACATCACGGTGGGGCCTTATCTCGAAAACTGAAAATATTTAGAAGCCGAACTGTGGTGAGCGTAGGGGCGGCATAATGGGCAGTTGGCCCCTAACAAGATGGCGTCTAGGCCTCAACGGTTTTTGAGTTATGGCCATTTATCTGGGATTAAAGGTCCAAAATGAAAATAGAGAAATTATTTTTCCACTTCACGTCAAAGTCAAGGAGCCTCCGGTGTCAATAAAAAAAGAACCAGCCATTTATCTATCGTCATTTAAGAGAAATCGTTCAACGACACCTTGGTGATGTTCACGGATAGGTGTTTTTTTTTCAACGGTTACAGATCCAGTTGCAGGTTGTTCTTACGAATCTTTTTAAAGTGTGCTGCGGAGCTCTGCAGATTTCTGTGATTTTCTATGATTTTCTGAAATAACACACACTCACTAAACCCTCCGTAAATAACTCAGTTCTTAACGTAAAGACTTAAAACTCAGGATTCTGTAAAGGCATACCCCAATCATGATATGAGTTTATTTATAGCTTCCTGTGCCAACCGGAAGTGCCTTTAATGGTGTCACAGTGGCAGTTTCCATGGGTTAAAAGGTGAGATCTTTTCAAAACTTCATATGTGTGACTAGGTAACCCTCATGAACTGTAAATCGGTCATTTCTCCCAACAGATGTCAAAGAAAATCTCTCACACGCACACACAGCAAGGATGGAGTGAAAAGTGCGGTTCTCAAAGACACAGAGAGCAGGCAATGGCATAAACATAATAATCTCTAGGCCGTGCCGAGTTCAACGAGATATCCCGCTTGACCGTAGCTCGCTCGGTCTAAGCGCAGCGACCATTAGAAAATTAGGCCCAAAATGAAGCCTGCCCCACAACGTCATTTGCTTTTGGGTGACAGTGAGAGAACCGTTAGGGTGAGAAGCACAATTCGACCTCAGGTACGTTCCTAAGGTCCTTCCAATCCGTGCAAGCCTAACGTTGACCGTGTGGCATTAACCCTTAATAGTTAAAAGAAGGTGTTTACTTCAAAGAGTTTGCATTGACTTCTCTCCCCATAGGAATACATTGCCTTTACCCCTAAATTCAACCTGAAGTCTATATGGGTTATGAATGCCGTATGAACCTGTCTTTGGTAACAGTCCATCAGGCCAGTATGAGGTCTACCTGTGTTGATTCTAAGCTTCCTGAACCAACCGGAAGTGGTTAAAATCACCCTAAAAGTGTTTTTCCATTACCTGCCTGCAGTTTGATAGACATAGTGCATTCAACCCTGTGTAAATCAGTCAATTCTTAACGTAAGGACTTAAAACTCAGGATTCTGTAAAAGCATAGCCCAGTGAGGATATGTGTTGACTTATAGCTTCCTGTGACAACCGGAAGTGCCTTAATTGGTGTCTCAGGGGCTGTTTCGAGGGGTTAAAAAAGTCAGATCTGTCTAAAACTTCATATGTGTGATTAGGCAACCCCCATGAACTGTAAATCAGTCATTTTTCCCATAAAATTTCAAAGGAAAACTAAATCACACAGACACACAACTTGGAAGGAGGGACGTATTGGGGTTTGTAGAGACAGACAGTGCCTCCAATAGTTAGCTTTGTTCGAGCTAAAAAAACAACCGTCAGACCTAGAGTTCCGAAACTTTAGAAACCTGTTCTAGACCTCGGGTCGATGTGCGTGGTGAGTTAGGTGGCTCTAGAAGGTTCTCGGACCGAGAAATAGCCTCGTACATTTGCAATGACTTCAATTCATTTTGACCATTACGAAAATGGCGACATTTAGAAAAGTCTCAGAGACACAAGACTAGGTGCATTGAAACCGGCTCGGCCCATAGAGACGGACCCCAACGTTTATCGATTGCTCATTCAAGGACCCCATAGCAAGGCATGGAAAAAGTGGATTTTCAGCACCAATTAGGGTTTTACTCGGGCACCGAAGGACCTATCGAGCCGAAACTCGGGATTCTGGGTCGCCTCACATAGGCCTTCACATAATGTCCGACCTGGACCCGCAGCTAGAACGTAACTATGTGTTTTACGTTTTTATTATGTTTTAAACTAATGGCGCTGTGAATTATGGGCCTGCTCTGACATATATGATAGTTGGCTTCTAAATGAGTTGGAAAAAGTGGGTTTGGTGTCAATTGGTATCAGTTTGGTGTCAAAATGACATCTAATTGACTGATGGACACTGACTTGCTAGTTGACTTTTGTACATTTGCAATATGTTTAAACGGAGAGGGACCATCACCAAAATGGCATTCTGAAATCAACACAAAAAATGGCATCACCATAGTCTCCAGACTGTGCCGAGTTCAACGAGACGCCCCGCTTGACCGTAGCTCGCTCTGAGTGCAGTGACCTTGAAAAAGCAGAACCAAAATGAAGCCTGGCCCTCAATGTCATTTGCTTTTGGGTGACAGTGAGAGAACCGTTAGGGTGAGAAGCACAATTCGACCTCAGGTACGTTCCTAAGGTCCTCCTGATCCGTGCAAGCCTAACCTTGACCCTGTGGCATTAACCCTTAACAGTTAAAAGAAGGTGTTTACATCAAAGAGTTTGCATTGACTTCTCTCCCCATAGGAATACATTGCCTGCACCTCTAAATTCAACCTGAAGCCTATGTGGGTTATGAATGCCTTATGAACCTGTCTTCTATGACAGTCCATCAGACCACTATGAGGTCTACCTGTGTCGATTCTAAGCTTCCTGGAGCAACCGGAAGTGGTTAGATTGACCCAAAAGGAGTTTTGATGTACATAACCTTCAAAGGTGAAAATGACTGCATTCAACACTGTGTAGATCATAGATCAGTCAATTCTTAACTTAAAGACTTAAAACTCAGGATTCTGTAAGTGTTTATGTCTATCAAGACATGTGTTTACTTATAGCTTCCTGTGCCAACCGGAAGTGCCTTTAATTGGGTCACACTGTCTGTTTTGAAGGGTTAGAAAAGTCACATCTCTCCAAAACTTCATATGTGTGACCAGGTAACCCTCAAACTGTAAATCAGTCATTTCTCCCAGCAGACGTCAAAGAAAAGCTCTCACACGCACACACAGCAAGGATGGAGTGAAAAAGTGTGGTTCTCAAAGACACAGAGAGCAGGCAATGGCATAAACATAATCTCTAGGCCGTGCCGAGTTCAAAAGATATCCCGCTTGACCGTAGCTCGCTCGGTCTGAGCGCAGCGACCATTAGAAAAGTAGGCCCAAAATGAAGCCTGCCCCACAACGTCATTTGCTTTTGGGTGACAGTGAGAGAACCGTTAGGGTGAAAGCACAATTCGACCTCAGGTATGTTCCTAAGGTCCTTCCGATCCCTGGCAAGCCTAACGTTGACCGTGTGGCATTAACCCTTAATAGTTAAAAGAAGGTGTTTACTTCAAACAGTTTGCATTGACTTCTCTCCCCATAGGAATACATTGCCTTTACCCCTAAATTCAACCTGAAGTCTATATGGGTTATGAATGCCGTATGAACCTGTCTTTGGTAACAGTCCATCAGGCCAGTATGAGGTCTACCTGTATTGATTCTAAGCTTCCTGGACCAACCGGAAGTGGTTAAAATCACCCTAAAAGTGTTTTTCCATTACCTGCCTGCAGTTTGATAGACATAGTGCATTCAACCCTGTGTAAATCAGTCAATTCTTAACGTAAGGACTTAAAACTCAGGATTCTGTAAAAGCATACCCCAGTGAGGATATGTGTTGACTTATAGCTTCCTGTGCCAACCGGAAGTGCCTTAATTGGTGTCTCAGGGGCTGTTTCGAGGGGTTAAAAAAGTCAGATCTGTCCAAAACTTCATATGTGTGATTAGGCAACCCCCATGAACTGTAAATCAGTCATTTTTCCCATAAAATTTCAAAGGAAAACTTAATCACACAGACACACAACTTGGAAGGAGGGACGTATTGGGGTTTGTAGAGACAGACAGTGCCTCCAATAGTTAGCTTTGTTGGAGCTAAAAAGAACCGTCAGACCTACAGTTCCGAAACTTTAGAAACCTGTTCTAGACCTCGGGTCGATAGTGCGTGGTGAGTTAGGTGGCTCTAGAAGGTTCTCGGACCGAGAAATAGCCTCGTACATTTGCAATGTCTTCAATTGGAAAGCTGCCGCAGTCATCCCCCTCTTCAAAGGAGGAGACACCCTGGACCCAAACTGCTATAGACCTATATCCATCCTGCCCTGCCTATCTAAGGTCTTCGAAAGCCAAGTCAACAAACAGGTCACTGACCATCTCGAATCCCACCGTACCTTCTCCGCTGTGCAATCTGGTTTCGAGCCGGTCACGGGTGCACCTCAGCCACACTCAAGGTACTAAATGATATCATAACCGCCATCGATAAAAGACAGTACTGTGCAGCCGTCTTCATCGGGTCGCCAAGGCTTTCGACTCTGTCAATCACCAAATTCTTATCGGCAGACTCAACAGCCTCGGTTTTTCGGATGACTGCCTTGCCTGGTTCACCAATTACTTTGCAGACAGAGTTCAGTGTGTCAAATCAGAGGGCATGCTGTCCGGTCCTCTGGCAGTCTCTATGGGGTGCCACAGGGTTCAATTCTCGGGCCGACTCTTTTCTCTGTATATATCAATGATGTTGCTCTTGCTGCGGGCGATTCCCTGATCCACCTCTACGCAGACGACACCATTCTATATACTTTTATAGCCCGTCATTGGACACTGTGCTATCAAACCTCCAAACGAGCTTCAATGCCATACAGCACTCCTTCCGTGGCCTCCAACTGCTCTTAAACGCGAGTAAAACCAAATGCATGCTTTTCAACCGATCGCTGCCTGCACCTGCATGCCCGACTAGCATCACCACCCTGGATGGTTCCAACCTTGAATATGTGGACATCTATAAGTACCTAGGTGTCTGGCTAGACTGCAAACTCTCCTTCCAGACTCACATCAAACATCTCAATCAAAAATCAAATCCAGAGTCGGCTTTCTATTCCGCAACAAAGCCTCCTTCACTCACGCTGCCAAGCTTACCCTAGTAAAACTGACTATCCTACCGATCCTCGACTTCGGCGATGTCATCTACAAAATGGCTTCCAACACTCTACTCAGCAAACTGGATGCAGTCTATCACAGTGCCATCCGTTTTGTCACTAAAGCACCTTATACCACCCACCACTGCGACTTGTATGCTCTAGTCGGCTGGCCCTCACTACATATTCGTCGCCAGACCCACTGGCTCAGGTCATTTACAAGTCCATGCTAGGTAAAGCTCCGCCTTATCTCAGTTCACTGGTCACGATGGCAACACCCATCCGTAGCACGCGCTCCAGCAGGTGTATCTCACTGATCATCCCTAAAGCCAACACCTCATTTGGCCGCCTTTCGTTCCAGTACTCTGCTGCCTGTGACTGGAACGAATTGCAAAAATCGCTGAAGTTGGAGACTTTTATCTCCCTCACCAACTTCAAACATCAGCTATCCGAGCAGCTAACCGATCGCTGCAGCTGTACATAGTCTATAGGTAAATAGCTCACCCTTATTCACCTGCCTCATTCCCATACTGTTTTTATACTGTTTTTATTTATTTACTTTTCTGCTCTTTTGCACACCAATATCACCAATATCTCTACCTGTACATGCCCATCTGATCATTTATCACTCCAGTGTTAATCTGCAAAATTGTATTATTCGCCTACCTCCTCATGCCTTTTGCACACATTGTATATAGATTGCCCATTTTTTTCTACTGTGTTATTGACTAGTTAATTGTTTACTCCATGTGTAACTCTGTGTTGTCTGTTCACACTGCTATGCTTTATCTTGGCCAGGTCGCAGTTGCAAATGAGAACTTGTTCTCAACTAGCCTACCTGGTTAAATAAAGGTGAAATAAAAATAAAAATAAAATAAAAATTCATTTTGACCATTACGAAAATGGCGACATTTAGAAAAGTCTCAGAGACACAAGACTAGGTGCATTGAAACCGGCTCGGGCCATAGAGACGGACCCCAACGTTTCGGTCCGATAGCTCATTCAAGGACCCCATAGCAAGGCATTGAAAAAATTGGATTTTCAGCACCAATTAGGGTTTTACTCGGGCACCGAAGGACCTATTGAGCCGAAACTCGGGATTCGGGGTCGCCTCACATAGGCCTTCACATAATGTCTGACCTGGACCCGCAGCTAGAACGTAACTATGTGTTTTACGTTTTTATTATGTTTTAAACTAATGGCGCTGTGAATTATGGGCCTGCTCTGACATATGTGATAGTTGGCTTCTAAATGAGTTGGAAAAAGTGGGTTTGGTGTCAATTGGTATCAGTTTGGTGTCAGAATGACATCTAATTGACTGGTGGACACTGACTTGCTAGTTGACTTTTGTACATTAGCAATATGTTTAAACGGAGAGGGACCATCACCAAAAGTGACATTCTGAAATCAACCCTAACGAGCCATGGAGATGAACCAGAATCACTGCCCAGCCATCCCGAGTTCATCGGGCCAGTCAATTTCACATTCCTGCAGGATTTTTATAGCATGACAAATTCGTGATGGTACCTGCCCATTGAACCATATTGCAAATGCACAGTGACTTTGCAAAAGTGAGAAAACATAAACAAATGGACATGATGAAATCAACACAACGAGTGATGGAAATGTACAACTATCACTGCTCGGCCATCTTGTGTTCATCAGACCAGTCAATTTTGCATTTTTGAGCATGTCAAATTTCATATGGTAAATGCACATTGAAACATATTGCAAATGCACGTGCACTTACAATATGATTCTATAGTGAAAAAAAATCACCTAATGTTCATGATGAAATCAACACAACGAGTGATGGAAATGTACAACTATCACTGCTCGGCCATTCTGTGTTCATCAGACCAGTCAATTTTGCATTTTTGAGCATGTCAAATTTCATATGGTAAATGCACATTGAAACATATATTGCAAATGCACGTGCACTTACAATATGATTCTATAGTGAAAAAAATCACCTAACGGAGATGATGAAATCAACACAACGAGTGATGGAAATGTACAACTATCACTGCCCGGCCATCCTGTGTTCCCATAGCGAGCATTAATATCAGAATGACCGGTAAATGCATTTACAACCATATTTTTATTTTTGGGTTACCAGTTGCACAACAATGCACGTGCATTTGCAATATGATTCTATAGTGAAAAACATCACCTAATGGACATGATGAAATCAACACAACGAGTGATGGAAATGTACAACTATCACTGCTCGGCCATCCTGTGTCCATCAGACCAGTCAATTTTGCATTTTTGAGCATGTCAAATTTCATATGGTAAATGCACATTGAAACATATTGCAAATGCGCGTGCACTTGCAATATGATTCTATAGTGAAAAAACATCACCTAACGGAGATGATGAAATCAACACAACGAGTGATGGAAATGTACAACTATCACTGCCCGGCCATCCTGTGTTCCCATAGCGAGCATTAATATCAGAATGACCGGTAAATGCATTTACAACCATATTTTTATTTTTGGGTTACCAGTTGCACAACAATGCACGTGCATTTGCAATATGATTCTATAGTGAAAAAACATCACCTAATGGACATGATGAAATCAACACAACGAGTGATGGAAATGTACAACTATCACTGCTCGGCCATCCTGTGTCCATCAGACCAGTCAATTTTGCATTTTTGAGCATGTCAAATTTCATATGGTAAATGCACATTGAAACATATTGCAAATACGCGTGCACTTGCAATATGATTCTATAGTGAAAAACATCACCTAATGGACATGATGAAATCAACACAACGAGTGATGGAAATGTACAACTATCACTGCCCGGCCATCCTGTGTTCCCATAGCGAGCATTAATATCAGAATGACCGGTAAATGCATTTACAAGCATATTTTTTGGGGTTACCAGGTGCCTATTTTCAATCACCAGTTGCACAACATGCGTATCCATCAGAATATTTTAAACAGTCCATAAAGCACTCAGGACGGACTCAATAGATAGAGGGCCGTAGTAGGGTACTCCCATAGCGGGCATGGACAATAGGCGTCCCGGTAAATGCATTTACAACCATATTTTTATTTTTGGGTTACCAGTTGCACAACAATGCACGTGCATTTGCAATATGATTCTATAGTGAAAAAACATCACCTAATGGACATGATGAAATCAACACAACGAGTGATGGAAATGTACAACTATCACTGCTCGGCCATCCTGTGTCCATCAGACCAGTCAATTTTGCATTTTTGAGCATGTCAAATTTCATATGGTAAATGCACATTGAAACATATTGCAAATGCGCGTGCACTTGCAATATGATTCTATAGTGTAAAAACATCACCTAATGGACATGATGAAATCAACACAACGAGTGATGGAAATGTACAACTATCACTGCCCGGCCATCCTGTGTTCCCATAGCGAGCATTAATATCAGAATGACCGGTAAATGCATTTACAAGCATATTTTTGGGGGGTTACCAGGTGCCTATTTTCAATCACCAGTTGCACAACATGCGTATCCATCAGAATATTTTAAACAGTCCATAAAGCACTCAGGACGGACTCCATAGATAGAGGGCCGTAGTAGGGTACTCCCATAGCGGGCATGGACAATAGGCGTCCCGGTAAATGCATTTACAACCATATTTTTATTTTTGGGTTACCAGTTGCACAACAATGCACGTGCATTTGCAATATGATTCTATAGTGAAAAAACATCACCTAATGGACATGATGAAATCAACACAACGAGTGATGGAAAGGAACAACTATCACTGCCAGGCCATCCTGTGTTCATCAGGCCAGTCAATTTCACATTCCTGCAGGATTTTTATAGCATGACAAATTCGTGATGGTACCTGCCCATTGAACCATATTGCAAATGCACAGTGACTTTGCAAAAGTGAGAAAACATAAACAAATGGACATGATGAAATCAACACAAAGAGTGATGGAAAGGTACAACTCTCACTGCTCGGCCATCCTGTGTTCATCAGACCAGTCAATTTTGCATTTTTGAGAAAGGTCAAATTTCATATGGTAAATGCACATTGAAACATATTGCAAATGCACGTGCACTTACAATATGATTCTATAGTGAAACAACATCACCTAACGGAGATGATGAAATCAACACAACGAGTGATGGAAATGTACAACTATCACTGCTCGGCCATCCTGTGTTCATCAGACCAGTCAATTTTGCATTTTTGAGCAAGGTCAAATTTCATATGGTAAATGCACATTGAAACATATTGCAAATGCACGTGCACTTGCAATATGATTATATAGTGAAAAAACATCACAAAATGGACATGATGAAGTCAACACAACGAGTGATGGAAAGGAACAACTATCACTGCCCGGCCATCCCGAGTTCATCAGGCCAGTCAATTTTGCATTTCTGCAGGATTTTGAGCATGTCAAATTTCTTACGTCATTTGGCCCACAAAAAAATTCCTTATGCACAATTTAAAAAAATATATAAAAAATATGATAATAAAATTGGACAAAAGTATATTCATACAGTTCTTACACATGTGTAATTGACAAAAATTGAAAGAATTTCAAAAAACGGTCCAGAAAGCACTTTTTTTTAAGGGTGTGTGAAGTTTTTACAAAATTTTGACATTTTTGACTTTTGACTTTGACTTCCTATGAAATCATATTGAAATTGGACAAAACATATTCCTTATGCGCATGTAAAAAAAAAAAAAAATTACGATAATAAAATTGGACAAAAGTATATTCATACAGTTCTTACACATGTGTAATTGACAAAAAAATCGAAAGAATTTCGAAAAACGGTCCAGAAAGCACTTTTTAAGGGTGTGTGAAGTTTTTACAAAATTTTGACATTTTTGACTTTTGACTTTGACTTCCTATGAAATCATATTGGAATTGGACAAAACATATTCCTTATGCGCATGTAAAAAAAAAAAAAAATATGATAATAAAATTGGACAAAAGTATATTCATACAGTTCTTACACATGTGTAATTGACAAAAAATCGAAAGAATTTCGAAAACGGTCCAGAAAGCACTTTTTTATGGGTGTGTGAAGTTTTTACAAAATTTTGACATTTTTGACTTTTGACTTTGACTTCCTATGAAATCATATTGGAATTGGACAAAACATATTCCTTATGCGCATGTAAAAAAAAAAAAAAAAAAAAAAAAAATTATGATAATAAAATTGTACAAAAGTATATTCATACAGTTCTTACACATGTGTAATTGACAAAAAAATCGAAAGAATTTCGAAAAACGGTCCAGAAAGCACTTTTTTAAGGGGTGATAAGTTTTTGAAAAAAATTTCATTTTTTCAAAATTTTACTTTTGGACATTGACTTGGGTTAC
Organism: Oncorhynchus keta; assembly: GCF_023373465.1. Taxonomy (NCBI): domain Eukaryota; kingdom Metazoa; phylum Chordata; class Actinopteri; order Salmoniformes; family Salmonidae; genus Oncorhynchus; species Oncorhynchus keta. Next base: position 97,405,020 of record NC_068421.1, on the reverse strand, counting down.
ATATCCAATATGAAAAACCCCGGTGGAGCGCATTTGCCCCCTGTTGAATTTTTAAAGTGTTACAACTGGCAATTGCCATATGGCATTTGCAATACACTTTGCATGAATCAACGCCGAATTGGGTGGTATTGGCCAATGTGTATATGGTTTGTCCGATGCCAATGACTTGCCATTCATTTTTGTCCAATACAGGGGGGACTTCCTTACTAAACATATGGACAGCTTTACGAAACAGATGGACAGCTTTACAGAAACAGATGGACAGCTTTACGAAACAGATGGACAGCTTTACGAAACAGATGGACAGCTTTACTAAACAGATGGACAGCTTTACTAAACAGATGGACAGCTTTACTAAACAGATGGACAGCTTTACTAAACAGATTAAAGCCAATGAAGTCATAACAAGGCCAACTTTAAATGCTGACATGGATAAACCAGAAGTGTCTCAGGCCAGAGGCTATACTGTAGCTCCCAGAGGTGTTTCATGCCAGAGGCTATACTGTAGCTCCCAGAGATGTGTCTTTACAGCTTACTGGAGACATAACTGTGTTGTGATCTCTCAACCTTACAGTGTTGTGATGGATAAACCTAACTGTGTTGTGATGGATAAACCTAACTGTGTTGGGATGGCTAAACCTAACAGTGTTGTGATGGCTCAACCTAACTGTGTTGTGATGGTTAACCACTGGTACCATTAATGCTGGTTAGTGCTAATTTGACCACCAGAGGGCGTCTTTGAGAAGCATTTGATTGTCTTCAATAATGGCTGTACTAGAGAATGCAGGCATGCAGGAGAACAGGGTTCAATTTCCTGACAGGGAGGAAGGAGTAGGCTGTCCTTCTAAATAAGAATTTGTTCTTAACTGATTCCAAATGTGTTATTTCATAGTTTTGATCGCTTCACTATTATTCTACAATGTAGAAAATAGTAAAAATAAAGAAAATCCCTACAATGAATAGGTGTCCAAACTGTTGACTGGTACTGTATCAATTAATATGATTAATATTATGGTGTTTCTATTCCAAGGAAAATGAAAAAGCCCTCTGGGTTTCCATTAGGATGGAACGGAGAATATGGCGCTGTACAACGTAATGGCCGGGAGTACAGTACTGGGCTATTAAGCAAAAAAAAATCCAGTGTCCTGCGTGCACATAGGAGACCGGGGTTCAAGCATTTGATTGTCTTCAATAATGGCTGTTCCAGAGAATGCATGCACGCGGGAGAATGGGGTTCAATTCCCCGACAGGGAGGAAGGAGTAGGCTGTAGTAGGGTACTCCCATAGCGGGCATGGACAATAGGAGTCCCGGTAAATGCATTTACAACCATATTTTTTATTTTTGGGTTACCAGGTGCCTATTTTCAATCACCAGTTGCACAACAATGCACGTGCATTTGCAATATGATTCTATAGTGAAAAAACATCACCAAATGGACATGAGTAAATCAACACAACGAGTGATGGAAATGTAACAACTATCACTGCCAGGCCATCCTGTGTTCATCAGGCCAGTCAATTTAGCATTTCTGCAGGATTTTTGAGCATGTCAAATTTCATATGGCATTTGGCCCCCCAAAAAAGTGACTTTTGACTTTGACTTTTGACTTCCTATGAAATCATATTGAAAATGGACAAAACACATTCCTTATGCGCATGTAAAAAAAATATATATATATGATAATAAAATTAGACAAAAGTATGTTGATACAGTTCGTATATGTGTGTAATTGACACAAAATTCGAAACAATTTCGAAAAACGGTCCAGAAAGCACTTTTTAAGGGTGTGTGAAGTTTTTACAAAATTTTGTCATTTTTGACTTTTGACTTTTGACTTCCTATGAAATCATATTGAAAATGGACAAAACATATTACTTATGCGCATGTAAAAAAAAAATGATAATAAAATTGGACAAAAGTGTATTCATACAGTTCTTACACATGTGTAATTGACAAAAAAATCGAAAGAATTTCGAAAAACGGTCCAGAAAGCACTTTTTTAAGGGGTGATAAGTGTTTGACAAAAAAATCATTTTTTCAAAATTTTGCTTTTGGATGTTGACTTGGGTTACATTTCCAATATGAAAAACCATGGTGGAGCGGATTCGCCACCTGTTGGATTTTTAAAGTGTTACAACTGGCAATTGCCATATGGCATTTGCAATACACTTTGCATGAATCAACGCCGAATTGGGTGGTAATTGGACAATGTGTATATGGTTTGTCCGATGCCAATGACATGCCATTCATTTTTGTCCAATACAGGGGGGTAATTCCCTTACATTTCACAAACAGCAGCTTGTTCGTCCTGATCCAACGTATGGTTCCCATCTCCTCTGTCTTTGTCATGTTGTTTACCTTGGTCTTGGTGAAACCGGTTCTATTAGGAGGAATGGTCCCCATCTACTCTATCTTTGTCATGTTGTTTACCTTGGTCTTGGTGAAACCGGTTCTGTGAGGACGAACGGTGCCACAAGCCCCTATTTTCTTTTTCAAGAGGTCTACGAAAAGAGGATGTAGAACCATCAGATGCAGTGATCGACATAGCAGTGGGGGGGGGCCTTTCTAGCGGGGGCGCTTGCTGGGGAGGGGTGGCTCTCAAATGGTGTTATGCTCTGCATCCTCCACTCTGTGGTGAATACAATAAAGGGATATATTGTTGTAAGACACATAGAAATACAATTGACTAAATTTACAAAACAACATTACTGTAAAGTAAAAACACCAAGCCTTTACGTTATCTGTACAGTGACTCATATAGAAGGGGTGAAGGACACACACAAACAGTAACACTTTGTAGATGAAGGCAGAGGTGAGAATCACAGATTAACAATGGCCCTGAGAGTTTAGTGGCCTCTCCAATGGCCATGAGAGTTTAGTGGCCATTGGAGAGACCACAAAACTCTCATGGCCATTGGAGAGGCCACTAAACTCTCATGGCCATTGGAGAGACCACAAAACTCTCATGGTCATTTCTCCAATGGCCATGAGAGTTTAGTGGCTCTCCAATGGCCATGAGAGTTTTGTGGTCTCTCCAATGGCCCTGAGAGTTTAGTGGGCTCCCAATGGCCCTGAGAGTTTACTGTCCTGTCCTCTCCAATGGCCATGAGAGTTTAGTGGGCTCCCCAATGGCCCTGAGAGTTTAGTGGGCTCTCCAATGGCCATGAGAGTTTTGTGGTCTCTCCAATGGCCATGAGAGTTTAGTGGCCTCTCCAATGGCCCTGAGAGTTTAGTGAGCTACCTAAATACGGTTCCCAATCAGAGACAACGAGAATCACCTGACTCTGATTGAGAACCGCCTCAGGCAGCCAAGCCTATACAACACCCCTAATCAGCCGCGATCCCAAATACTACAAACCCCAATACGAAAATACAATAACATAAACCCATGTCACACCCTGGCCTGACCAAATATATAATGAAAACACAAAATACAATGACCAAGGCGTGACAGAACCCCCCTAAGGTGCAGACTCCCGGACGCACCTCAAAACCATAGGGAGGGTCCGGGTGGGTGTCTGTCCATGGTGGCGGTTCTGGCTCGGGACGTGGACCCCACTCCATTAAAGTCATAGTTCCTCCCCTTCGCGTCCTGGGATAATCCACCCTCGCCGCCGACCATGGCCTAATAGTCCTCACCCAGAACCCCACAGAACTGAGGAGCAGCTCGTGACTGAGGGCATCTCAGGACTGAGGGACAGCTCGGGACTGAGGGGCAGCTCGGGACTGAGGGGCAGCTCGGGACTGAGGGGCAGCTCGGGACTGAGGGGCAGCTCGGGACTGAGGGGAAGCTCAGGACTGAGGGGCAGCTCGAGACTGAGGGGCAGCCTGGAACTGAGGGGCAGCCCGGAACTGAGGGGCAGCCCGGAACTGAGGGGAAGGAGGCTCCGGCAGCGCTGTAGAGGAGGAAGGCTCTGGCTGTACTGAACAGGCGGGAGACTCCGACAGCGCAGGAGGGAAGGAAGGCTCTGGCTGTGCTGAACAGGCGAGGTGCACAGAAGGCCTGGTGCGTGGTGCTGGAACTGGTGCTACAGGATTGAGGACACACACAGGAAGCCTGGTGTGGGGAGCTGCTACCGGAGGACTTGTGTGTGGAGGTGGCTCTGGATAGACCGGACCGTGCAGGCGCACTGGAGCTCTTGAGCACCGAGCCTGCCATGCCTGGCTCGATGCCCACTCTAGCCCGGCCAATACGAAGGGCTGGTATGAACCGCACCGGGCTATGCACCCGCACTGGAAACACTGTGTGCTCCATAGCATAACACGGTGCCTGCCCGGTCTCTCTTGCCCCCCGGTAAGCACAGGGAGTTTGCGCAGGTCTCCTACCTGGCATAGCCATACTCCCATTAAGCCTCCCCCAATCATTTTTTGGGCTGCTTTTCGGGCTTCCATCCGCGTCGCCGTGCTGCCTCCTCATACTAGCGCCTCTCCGCTTTGCCGCCTCTAGTTCTTCCTTGGGACGGCGATATTCTCCCGGCTGCGCCCAGGGTCCTTTTCCGTCTAATATCATCTCCCAAGACCAGAAGTCCTTATATTGCTGCTCCTCACAATTAACAGGAGAGTAGGCTCAGGTCTGACTCCTGACTCAGCCACTCTCTCTCTGAGCCCCTCCCCCAATAAATATTTCCCAATATTTCCCAAGGTTCCCAATCAGAGACAACGAGAATCACCTGACTCTGATTGAGAACCGCCTCAGGCAGCCAGGCCTATACAACACCCCTAATCAGCCGCGATCCCAAATACTACAAACCCCAATACGAAAATACAATAACATAAACCCATGTCACACCCTGGCCTGACCAAATATATAACGAAAACACAAAATACAATGACCAAGGCGTGACAACAATTTCACAACAACTACCTTATACACACAATTGTAAAGGGATAAAGAATATGTACATAAAGATATATGAATGAGTGATGGTACAGAACGGCATAGGCAAGATGCAGTAGATGGTATCAGTACAGTATATACATATATATACATATGAGATGAGTGATGTAGGGTATGTAAACAAAGTGGCATAGTTTAAAGTGGCTAGTGATACATATATTACATAAAGATGGCAAGATGCAGTAGATGATATAGAGTACAGTATATACATATGAGGTGAGTCATGTAGGGTATGAAAACATTATATAAAGTTAGGACTATGAACGGCATAGGCAAGATGCAGTAGATGATATAGAGTACAGTATATACATATGAGATGAGTGATGTAGGGTATGTAAACGAGATGCAGTAGATGATATAGAGTACAGTATATACATATGAGATGAGTAATGTAGGGTATGTAAACAAGATGCAGTAGATGATATAGAGTACAGTATATACATATGAGATGAGTGATGTAGGGTATGTAAACGAGATGCAGTAGATGATATAGAGTACAGTATATACATATGAGATGAGTAATGTAGGGTATGTAAACAAAGTGGCATAGTTTAAAGTGGCTAGTGATACATGTATTACATAAAGATGGCAAGATGCAGTAGATGGTATAGAGTACAGTATATACATATGAGATGAGTAATGTAGGGTATGTAAACAAGATGCAGTAGATGATATAGAGTACAGTATATACATATGAGATGAGTGATGTAGGGTATGTAAACGAGATGCAGTAGATGATATAGAGTACAGTATATACATATGAGGTGAGTCATGTAGGGTATGAAAACAAGATGCAGTAGATGATATAGAGTACAGTATAGACATATGTGTAACGCTCCGGGTGTCGTGGGTGTGGAGTCAGACGCAGGAAACAGAGAGTGCGATGCTGTGCTCTTTAATGCACCAAAACGCAACACAGTGTGCTCACAACAAAAAATACACGACCAGGAACAAACACGTTCCTCTACTACCAAACACAATAATTAATCCCGCACAAAGAACCAGGCGGGCCGGCTGACTAATAAAGCCTCCCTAATTATACCCAACACAAAACAGGTGTACTCAATAAACATATCCAAGATGGCGTAGCAGTAAGTCGTCCTGTCGTATCGTGTCCACTGTATATATCGTCTCTTTTTCGTTTTTACATATTTTTCTTCGCATATCTTTAAAAACATTTTGCTAAACCTAAGCTTCCAAATACTCTCCTGCAACCCGCCACACCCAATGTAGTTACTTTCTCCTAAAGTATTTATATTTACTTCGGAACCGGAACCCCTCACCTGAAGCTAGCCAGCGAACCACCAGCTATGCTAGCGGTGCTAGCGGTCTTCAGCTAACCGGTCATCCGCTAACCTTTAGCTCGGAAAGCTCTCGACAGTTCTCGCCAGTTCGAACAACGCGACTCTAACCAGAGCATAACGGACCTATTTATTTTTTATCCCCGGATTCCCACCGCAAACGGAACATTTTTCAGCTGGATCTTCACAACTAGCTATCGAGCTAAACCGCAACCCTTGTTGATTACTCCTGGCTAGCGTTTCCACCCACTTAGCTTGAAGCAAGCCCGGCCAGAGCCCCTGTGCTACCACCGTAGCATACTCCTGGGCTACAATACCCGGACCCACGACCGGTCTATCGATGTCACCGCATGAAGAGGAATAAACAGACTCACCCCATTGCGACGTCCCCCAAAGGCTAACTCTCTAGCCCTTGCTACCTCCTTGCTTGCTAATTCGGCCTGCTAACTGCTAGCTTGTTTAGCCCAGAACTCACTCAAGAACCTCCAGAAGCTAACCAGCTAACTAGTTACAAGCTATTTAGTCATTGTTAGTTTTTAACCTGGATAACACTCGCCTGTCCAGCTCCCCTGCCCCATCCACCGCTGCCCCGTGGACACTGATCACTTGGCTACATAGCTGATGCACGCTGGACTGTCCATTAATCACGGTACTCCATTCTGCTTGTTTGTTTTATCTGTCGGCCCCGTTGCCAAGTCAACGCCATTTTACCTGCTGTTGTTGTGCTAGCTGATTAGCTGTTGTTGTCTCACCTACTGTTTTAGCTAGCTTTCCCAATTCAACACCTGTGATTACTGTATGCCTCGCTGTATGTCTCTCTCAAATGTCAATATGCCTTGTATAATGTTGCTCAGGTTAGTTATCATTGTTTTAGTTCACAATGGAGCCCCTAGTCCCACTCCTCATACCCCTGATACCTCCTTTGTCCCACCTCCCACATATGCGGTGACCTCACCCATTACAACCAGCATGTCCAGAGATACAACCTATCTCCTCATCACCCATCACCCATTGCCAAGGCTTTCGACTCTGTCAATCACCATATTCTTATCGGCAGACTCAGTAGCCTCGGTTTTTCGGATGACTGCCTTGCCTGGTTCACCAATTACTTTGCAGACAGAGTTCAGTGTGTCAAATCTGAGGGCATGCTGTCCGGTCCTCTGGCAGTCTCTATGGGGGTGCCACAGGGTTCAATTCTCGGGCCTACTCTTTTCTCTGTATATATCAATGATGTTGCTCTTGCTGCTGGCGATTCCCTGATCCACCTCTACGCAGACGACACCATTCTATATACTTTCGGCCCGTCATTGGACACTGTGCTATCTAACCTCCAAACGAGCTTCAATGCCATACAACACTCCTTCCGTGGCCTCCAACTGTTCTTAAACGCTAGTAAAACCAAATGCATGCTTTTCAACCGATCGCTGCCTGCACCCGCATGCCCGACTAGCATCACCACCCTGGATGGTTCCGACCTTGAATATGTGGACACCTATAAGTACCTAGGTGTCTGGCTAGACTGCAAACTCTCCTTCCAGACTCATATCAAACATCTCCAATCGAAAATCAAATCAAGAGTCGGCTTTCTATTCCGCAACCAAGCCTCCTTCACTCACGCTGCCAAGCTTACCCTAGTAAAACTGACTATCCTACCGATCCTCGACTTCGGCGATGTCATCTACAAAATTGCTTCCAACACTCTACTCAGCAAACTGGATGCAGTTTATCACAGTGCCATCCGTTTTGTCACTAAAGCACCTTATACTACCTACCACTGCGACTTGTATGCTCCAGTCGGCTGGCCCTCGCTACATACTCGTCGCCAGACCCACTGGCTCCAGGTCATCTACAAGGCCATGCTAGGTAAAGCTCCGCCTTATCTCAGTTCACTGGTCACGATGGCAACACCCATACGTAGCACGCGCTCCAGCAGGTGTATCTCATTGATCATCCCTAAAGCCAACACCTCATTCGGCCGCCTTTCGTTCCAGTACTCTGCTGCCTGTGACTGGAACGAATTGCAAAAATCGCTGAAGTTGGAGACTTTTATCTCCCTCACCAACTTCAAACATCAGCTATCTGAGCAGCTAACCAATCGCTGCAGCTTTACATAGTCTATAGGTAAATAGCCCACCCATTTTCACCTACCTCATCCCCACAGTTTTTATTTATTTACTTTTCTGCTCTTTTGCACACCAATACCTGTACATGATCATCTGATCATTTATCACTCCAGTGTTAATCTGCAATATTGTAATTATTCGCCTACCTCCTCATGCCTTTTTCACACATTGTATGTGTTATTGACTTGCTAATTGTTTACTCCATGTGTAACTCTGTGTTGTCTGTTCACACTGCTATGCTTTATCTTGGCCAGGTCGCAGTTGCAAATGAGAACTTGTTCTCAACTAGCCTACCTGGTTAAATAAAGGTGAAATAAAAAAAAAAAAAAAAATAAGGAGGAGGAGGAAAGAATCAGTAGCAGCTAGTAGGCCGGTGACGACGACCGCCGAGTGCCACCCGAACGGGAAGGGGAGTCGTTCGGAGTCGTGACAATATGAGGTGAGTAATGTAGGGTATGAAAACATTATATAAAGTTAGGACTATGTAAACTAAATCAAAAGCAGACAACTTATAAAAAAACTAAATCCATATAGTAAATTAGCTTTATAAAGTCATGAAAATAATTTACTTACAGATCTAAAAGTGGATCCAAACCTTCTAGAAAGAAATCTTCTTCGGCTGAGTCGAAATCCTCGTTGTCCAAATCGCTCCCCTGATCAGAGTCCGACCTGTATTTTATTCAAAGCTTCTACGTCGGTATACTTTTTCATAGCTGCCGTTTTTTTTGTTGCTTCATCTTCGATATTCGATTTTATCCCTTGAGAAGCCATCTTTTATGCTAAAGCGATGACATTAAAACAATTAAATCTGTTTACAATGTGATGTAGCGTGCTCGGTGCGTCTTGTATCTGAGTCAGGTAGAAATAGTTCGCATTACGCATAAAAGGTTCTAGGCCTTGCTTTGTCCCACCCAGGTCAACTGCATATTCCTGGAAAGCGTATCTCATTGGCTACAAGACTGTCAAGGTGCCATAGTAGCCACTCCCCTGTGTAATGGCTGTCTACAGCACGTAAGCAAAGAAACGGCATATTTTTGATGCGAAAAGATAGTCACTCGGTGGACATTCAATGTTTCCATTCAGTCATACATCATCAGATAACATGGCAATAGGCTAGATTTGTTCCTACCAACCTAAGGATTCATTTTGATTTCCAGTTTCACCGACTCACCCATTGATGCCCAGACTCACCCATTGATGCCCAGCTCACTCGCTGGTGTTGGCCTATGCGCTCGTGCCCAAAGCCTCTCTCTCGTTGTATTTTTTAAGACCATATTTAGAAGCCTGCAGCTGACAGATTAGAGTTTTCTCTTTTCTGCAGGAGCCATTTACTTTCCAACCTGTGTTTTCCTTCTGTTGTAGACTATTTGAAATATTGTGAATGGCCTGTTTTGCTACATGCTGGTTGTTCACTGACAGATTTTCTGCGAGTTCCCGACTGTGGGCTAGGCCTTGTTATGTTATTGGGCTACACTCCACAGCTAGGCTTCTTGTTCTTCAAGGTAGCTATTTATCCTCTGTGGATAAATTATAGGCCTTCTCATGGTGTAGTAGGATAGTCTGAATTATTGAATGTCTTTCTGAACAAACAGCAGAACATTTATTTAAATTGATCAGGTGTGCTGCAGTTCCACCAGAACCCTTCTCACAGCTATGATTCTATGAGGAAACAAACGATGAAGTGCAATGCTAGAGAGATGACAGTTGCAACTTCATGAGCAGAAGGAGAGAAATCATAGAAAGTGAATCTCATTGTAGTTCTGTGAGAGATACGGTGGGCGACTCAAATTAACTTTGATTGTGTTTATTTGAATTTGGAGTTTAGAGTGGAGAGAGATAACTGAGAGAACTTTAAGCCAAATACTATGAAACAACCCTCTGAGAACCGGGGGTAAAGATCATCTCTGGTGGAGTTCTGGATCATCTCTGGTGGAGTTCTGGAACATCTCTGGTGGAGTTCTGGAACTCTCTCTTCCTTTGAGGAGGGAGTGATGCTACTGATAATGAGGTGTGGTCTCACTACCATCTGCTCTGAGGAGGGAGTGATGCTACTGATAATGAGGTGTAGTCTCACTACCATCTGCTCTGAGGAGGGAGTGATGCTACTGATAATGAGGTGTAGTCTCACTACCATCTGCTCTGAGGAGGGAGTGATGCTACTGATAATGAGGTGTAGTCTGACTACCATCTGCTCTGAGGAGGGAGTGATGCTACTGATAATGAGGTGTAGTCTGACTACCATCTGCTCTGAGGAGGGAGTGATGCTACTGATAATGAGGTGTAGTCTGACTACCATCTGCTCTGAGGAGGGAGTGATGCTACTGATAATGAGGTGTAGTCTGACTACCATCTGCTCTGAGGAGGGAGTGATGCTACTGATAATGAGGTGTAGTCTGACTACCATCTGCTCTGAGGAGGGAGTGATGCTACTGATAATGAGGTGTAGTCTGACTACCATCTGCTCTGAGGAGGGAGTGATGCTACTGATAATGAGGTGTAGTCTGACTACCATCTGCTCTGAGGAGGGAGTGATGCTACTGATAATGAGGTGTAGTCTGACTACCATCTGCTCTGAGGAGGGAGTGATGCTACTGATAATGAGGTGTAGTCTGACCACCATCTGCTCTGAGGAGGGAGTGATGCTACTGATAATGAGGTGTAGTCTGACTACCATCTGCTCTGAGGAGGGAGCGACACTACTGATAATGAGGTGTAGTCTAATTACCATCTGCAGTAATCTGTTGTTAATGGAACAGGAGAGGATGATGAGGACACAGAACCTCTACTTTCACAGGAGAGGATGATGTTGTGTTATGATGAGGACAGAGAACCTCTACTTTAACAGGAGAGGATGATGTTATGATGAGGACAGAGAACCTCTACTTTAACAGGAGAGGATACAGTTAATGTACATTTGAAGTTTGAAGTTTACATACACTTTAGCCAAATACATTTAAACTCAGACATAAGCAATATTTCTCCGCTATGTTGGAGTCAACAGAAACACAAAATTACAACATAAATATTCCCTTACCTTTGATGGTCTTCGATCAGAATGTAGTGGAAGGAGTCATACTTACCAAAAACATTGTTTGGTTTCAAGTCGTGTGTCTTTGTATTAGCATATGCTGCAAGTTCCAGCTGAAATGCTACCAAAAATTACTTCTGGTCCCGAACAGTTGCGCATCAAAACTTCAAAATTACATATTATATGTCGACTAAACTGGTCAAACTAAGTGCAGAATCAAGCTTTAGGATGTTCTAAACGTACAAAACAATTATCTAATCTATCGGACATTCTTGCTTGCCCTCAAGCATTCTGGAACAAAGGGACGTCTCTCCAAAATGCGCGCTCTCCTGACCTTGTATTTTCTCGCGACACTCAGTCTTTTGCCTCCCAAAGGGTCAAAACCCGCGGGATTTGCACAATTAAACGCTGTACTGAATGAGGACATCTAGTGGAAGACATAGAAAGTGTCTCCAGATCCATAGCTGGTTGGGAAGGGTGGGGGGGATGACGTCAAAGTTGCCCCAAGTTTCAGGCTCCCAAAACTAGTTTGGGAGATTGCCTGCCCTGTGAGTTCTGCTATACTTACAGACATAATTCAAACGGTTTTAGAAGCTTTAGAGTGTTTTCTATCCAATAATATATTAGCAATTTTGGACAGATTTTTTTTCAGTTTACTATGGGCATGCAATTCATCCAAAGGGGGCAGTAATTCTGCCTATCCTTAACAGGTTTTAACTTGTCTAGGGAAGGGGGCACATTCGGAATTTTGGATGAAAAGCATGCCCAAATTAAACTGCCTGCGTTATTGTCCGAGTCAGGTTTGTTGGCCTCCTTGCTCACACACGCTTTTTCAGTTCTGCCCACACATTGTCTAAGTGTGGGCAGAATGTAAGTCTTCTCGGTGTGTGTCCTCTATGTGTTGGTCCGGGGGGTGGATTGAGGTCAGGGCTTTGTGATGGCCACTCCAATACCTTGACTTTGTTGTCCTTAAGCCATTTTGCCACAACTTTGGAAGTATGCTTGGGGTCATTGTCCATTCGGAAGACCCATTTGCAACCAAGCTTTAACTTCCTGACTGATGTCTTGAGATGTTGCTTCAATATATTCACATCATTTTAGTTCCTCATGATGCCATCTATTTTGTGAAGTGCACCAGACCCTCCTGCAGCACGATGTAGTTTGTTTGTTTGTTTGGTTGTTTTAAAATGCAGTGTTGTGTTCTCTCTGGTCGTGATGTTTTGTCCTCTTCATCCCTACCCGTCCCTGCAGGAGGCCTTTTGGTAGGCCGTCATTGTAAATAAGACGTTTGTTCTTAGCTGACTTGCCTATTTTTTTATTTTTTATTTAAATTTCACCTTTATTTAACTCGTCAAGTCAGTTAAGAACAAATTCTTATTTTCAATGATGGCCTAGGAACAGTGGGTTAACTGCCTGTTCAGGGGCAGAACGATAGATTTGTACCTTGTCAGCTCGGGGGTTTAAACTTGCAACCTTCCGGTTACTAGTCCAACGCTCTAACCACTAGGCTACCCTGCCGCCCCAGTTAAATAAAGGTTACATGTTTTTATGAATAAATCAATACATTTAGGTCACCACAGACTCGTACATGTCGCTGGGCCTGGAAATGAATGATTTCCCCCTCCAGGATGGAGAAGCTGTCTTCATTAAAGTGGGGGGATATACTGTAGGATGGAGAAGCTGTCTTCATTAAAGTGGGGGGATATACTGTAGGATGGAGAAGCTGTCTTCATTAAAGTGGGGGGATATACTGTAGGATGGAGAAGCTGTCTTCATTAAAGTGGGGGGGGGTATACTGTAGGATGGAGAAGCTGTCTTCATTAAAGTGGGGGGATATACTGTAGGATGGAGAAGCTGTCTTCATTAAAGTGGGGGGATATACTGTAGGAAGGAGAAGCTGTCTTCATTAAAGTGGGGGATATACTGTAGGATGGACAAGCTGTCTTCATTAAAGTGGGGGGGGGGGATATACTGTAGGATGGAGAAGCTGTCTTCATTAAAGTGGGGGGATATACTGTAGGATGGAGAAGGGGATATACTGTAGGATGGAGAAGCTGTCTTCATTAGAGTGGGGGATATACTGTAGGAAGGAGAAGGGGATATACTGTAGGATGGAGAAGCTGTCTTCATTAAAGTGGGGGGATATACTGTAGGATGGAGAAGCTGTCTTCATTAAAGTGGGGGGGTATACTGTAGGATGGAGAAGCTGTCTTCATTAAAGTGGGGGATATACTGTAGGATGGAGAAGCTGTCTTCATTAAAGTGGGGGGGGATATACTGTAGGATGGAGAAGCTGTCTTCATTAAAGTGGGGGGTATACTGTAGGATGGAGAAGCTGTCTTCATTAAAGTGGGGGGGTATACTGTAGGATGGAGAAGCTGTCTTCATTAAAGTGGGGGTATACTGTAGGATGGAGAAGCTGTCTTCATTAAAGTGGGGGGATATACTGTAGGATGGAGAAGCTGTCTTCATTAAAGTGGGGGGATATACTGTAGGATGGAGAAGCTGTCTTCATTAAAGTGGGGGGGTATACTGTAGGATGGAGAAGCTGTCTTCATTAAAGTGGGGGATATACTGTAGGATGGAGAAGCTGTCTTCATTAAAGTGGGGGGATATACTGTAGGATGGAGAAGCTGTCTTCATTAAAGTGGGGGGGGATATACTGTAGGATGGAGAAGCTGTCTTCATTAAAGTGGGGGGTATACTGTAGGATGGAGAAGCTGTCTTCATTAAAGTGGGGGGATATACTGTAGGATGGAGAAGCTGTCTTCATTAAAGTGGGGGATATACTGTAGGATGGAGAAGCTGTCTTCATTAAAGTGGGGGATATACTGTAGGATGGAGAAGCTGTCTTCATTAAAGTGGGGGGATATACTGTAGGATGGAGAAGCTGTCTTCATTAAAGTGGGGGATATACTGTAGGATGGAGAAGCTGTCTTCATTAAAGTGGGGGGGGATATACTGTAGGATGGAGAAGCTGTCTTCATTAAAGTGGGGGGATATACTGTAGGATGGAGAAGCTGTCTTCATTAAAGTGAGGGGATATACTGTAGGATGGAGAAGCTGTCTTCATTAAAGTAGGGGGATATACTGTAGGATGGAGAAGCTGTCTTCATTAAAGTGGGGGGATATACTGTAGGATGGAGAAGCTGTCTTCATTAAAGTGGGGGGATATACTGTAGGATGGAGAAGCTGTCTTCATTAAAGTGGGGGGATATACTGTAGGATGGAGAAGCTGTCTTCATTAAAGTGGGGGGATATACTGTAGGATGGAGAAGCTGTCTTCATTAAAGTGGGGGGATATACTGTAGGATGGAGAAGCTGTCTTCATTAAAGTGGGGGGATATACTGTAGGAAGGAGAAGCTGTCTTCATTAAAGTGGGGGATATACTGTCTTCATTAAAGATGGAGAAGCTGTCTTCATTAAAGTGGGGGATATACTGTAGGATGGAGAAGCTGTCTTCATTAAAGTGGGGGGATATACTGTAGGATGGAGAAGCTGTCTTCATTAAAGTGGGGGGAGAAGGTATACTGTAGGATGGAGAAGCTGTCTTCATTAAAGTGGGGGGATATACTGTAGGATGGAGAAGCTGTCTTCATTAAAGTGGGGGGATATACTGTAGGATGGAGAAGGGGATATACTGTAGGATGGAGAAGCTGTCTTCATTAAAGTGGGGGGATATACTGTAGGATGGAGAAGCTGTCTTCATTAAAGTGGGGGATATACTGTAGGATGGAGAAGCTGTCTTCATTAAAGTGGGGGGATATACTGTAGGATGGAGAAGCTGTCTTCATTAAAGTGAGGGGATATACTGTAGGATGGAGAAGCTGTCTTCATTAAAGTGGGGGGGTATACTGTAGGATGGAGAAGGGGATATACTGTAGGATGAAGGAGCTGTCTTCATTAAAGTGGGGGGATATACTGTAGGATGAAGGAGCTGTCTTCATTAAAGTGGGGGGGATATACTGTAGGATGGAGAAGCTGTCTTCATTAAAGTGGGGGATATACTGTAGGATGGAGAAGCTGTCTTCATTAAAGTGGGGGGATATACTGTAGGATGGAGAAGCTGTCTTCATTAAAGTGGGGGGATATACTGTAGGATGGAGAAGCTGTCTTCATTAAAGTGGGGGATATACTGTAGGATGGAGAAGCTGTCTTCATTAAAGTGAGGGGATATACTGTAGGATGGAGAAGCTGTCTTCATTAAAGTGGGGGGATATACTGTAGGATGGAGAAGCTGTCTTCATTAAAGTGGGGGGATATACTGTAGGATGGAGAAGGGGATATACTGTAGGATGGAGAAGCTGTCTTCATTAAAGTGGGGGGATATACTGTAGGATGGAGAAGCTGTCTTCATTAAAGTGGGGGGGTATACTGTAGGATGGAGAAGCTGTCTTCATTAAAGTGGGGGATATACTGTAGGATGGAGAAGCTGTCTTCATTAAAGTGGGGGATATACTGTAGGATGGAGAAGGGGATATAATGTAGGATGGAGAAGCTGTCTTCATTAAAGTGGGGGGATATACTGTAGGATGGAGAAGCTGTCTTCATTAAAGTGGAGGGGTATACTGTAGGATGGAGAAGCTGTCTTCATTAAAGTGGGGGATATACTGTAGGATGGAGAAGCTGTCTTCATTAAAGTGGGGGGATATACTGTAGGATGGAGAAGCTGTCTTCATTAAAGTGGGGGGGTATACTGTAGGATGGAGAAGCTGTCTTCATTAAAGTGGAGGGATATACTGTAGGATGGAGAAGCTGTCTTCATTAAAGTGGGGGGGTATACTGTAGGATGGAGAAGCTGTCTTCATTAAAGTGGGGGATATACTGTAGGATGGAGAAGCTGTCTTCATTAAAGTGGGGGGATATACTGTAGGATGGAGAAGCTGTCTTCATTAAAGTGGGGGGATATACTGTAGGATGGAGAAGCTGTCTTCATTAAAGTGGGGGGGTATACTGTAGGATGGAGAAGCTGTCTTCATTAAAGTGGGGGGATATACTGTAGGATGGAGAAGCTGTCTTCATTAAAGTGGGGGAGTATACTGTAGGATGGAGAAGCTGTCTTCATTAAAGTGGGGGGATATACTGTAGGATGGAGAAGCTGTCTTCATTAAAGTGAGGGGATATACTGTAGGATGGAGAAGGGGATATACTGTAGGATGGAGAAGGGGATATACTGTAGGATGGAGAAGCTGTCTTCATTAAAGTGAGGGGATATACTGTAGGATGGAGAAGGGGATATACTGTAGGATGGAGAAGCTGTCTTCATTAAAGTGAGGGGATATACTGTAGGATGGAGAAGCTGTCTTCATTAAAGTGGGGGAGGGGGATATACTGTAGGATGGAGAAGCTGTCTTCATTAAAGTGAGGGGATATACTGTAGGATGGAGAAGCTGTCTTCATTAAAGTGGGGGGGTATACTGTAGGATGGAGAAGCTGTCTTCATTAAAGTGGGGGGGTATACTGTAGGATGGAGAAGCTGTCTTCATTAAAGTGGAGGGATATACTGTAGGATGGAGAAGCTGTCTTCATTAAAGTGGGGGGATATACTGTAGGATGGAGCTGTCTTCATTAAAGGGGGGATATACTGTAGGATATACTGTAGGAAGGAGAAGCTGTCTTCATTAAAGTGGAGGATATACTGTAGGATGGAGAAGCTGTCTTCATTAAAGTGGGGGATATACTGTAGGATGGAGAAGCTGTCTTCATTAAAGTGGGGGATATACTGTAGGAAGGAGAAGGGGATATACTGTAGGATGGAGAAGCTGTCTTCATTAAAGTGGGGGGATATACTGTAGGATGGAGAAGCTGTCTTCATTAAAGTGGGGGGGTATACTGTAGGAAGGAGAAGCTGTCTTCATTAAAGTGGAGGGATATACTGTAGGATGGAGAAGCTGTCTTCATTAAAGTGGGGGGATATACTGTAGGATGGAGAAGCTGTCTTCATTAAAGTGGGGGATATACTGTAGGATGGAGAAGCTGTCTTCATTAAAGTGGGGGATATACTGTAGGATGGAGAAGCTGTTTTCATTAAAGTGAGGGATATACTGTAGGATGGAGAAGCTGTCTTCATTAAAGTGGGGGGTATACTGTAGGATGGAGAAGCTGTCTTCATTAAAGTGGGGGTATACTGTAGGATGGAGAAGCTGTCTTCATTAAAGTGGGGGTATACTGTAGGATGGAGAAGCTGTCTTCATTAAAGTGGGGGGTATACTGTAGGATGGAGAAGCTGTCTTCATTAAAGTGGGGGATATACTGTAGGATGGAGAAGGGGATATACTGTAGGATGGAGAAGCTGTCTTCATTAAAGTGAGGGGATATACTGTAGGATGGAGAAGCTGTCTTCATTAAAGTGGGGGAGGGGGATATACTGTAGGATGGAGAAGCTGTCTTCATTAAAGTATGGGGATTCTAGTGTGGGGATATAGGGGATTCTAGTGTGGGGATATAGGGGATTCTAGTGTGGGGATATAGGGAATTCTAGTGTGGGGGATATAGGGAATTCTAGTGTGGGGATATAGGGGATTCTAGTGTGGGGATATAGGGGATTCTAGTGTGGGGATATAGGGATTCTAGTGTGGGGATATAGGGGATTCTAGTGTGGGGATATAGGGAATTCTAGTGTGGGGGATATAGGGGATTCTAGTGTGGGGATATAGGGGATTCTAGTGTGGGGATATAGGTAGCACACAGGAGGACATTTTTCTCTCTTGAAATAATGTCCTTTTGAATTTCTAGCCAAATGTGAAATGTTCCTGTTTTGATCATTTTTTTACGTTTTTTTTTTTTTTGATTAGAAGTTAATGGAGTGAGTTAGGTCTGCTCTATACCAAATGAGCATACCCCTGAGTCCCTTCCCTGTTTCACACCTGGACGTTTGGTGGATGGGACTACCAGCTCTCTGTAACCTAGAGGGCAACCAGTGGGTCCATCTCCTCTAAACCATGTTTCTTGTAGAAATATACAATAAGTACAAAGTCCAGGTTCCTGCTCTTTAGGCCAAAGGCAGTTGACCTCAGGCCTGGGATATTCCATGATGAGATAATGAAGTCTTTGTGTTCCATAGTGTCCAATGTTGTTAGTTGTGGGGTTTGGCCTCAGACCAGTAAGTGTGAGCAGAGCCTGCTGAGCATCTGGTACATGCCATTGGCTTGGACTAGTTTAAGAGTTGGGGTTGGGCCTGTTTGCCTTCTCACGGCCTGGGCGTATGTGAGACTTTCATGTTGAGGCCCTCTTTGCGGGATTGGGGGGCATGGGGAGGGCAGGAGGGGCATATAGTAGGTCTGATCTGAAGGGGCTTAAATGGGGTGTGGGCATGGTTGACTTGGGGGGGGGTCGATTGGCTGGGGTGGGGTTGTGGATGTGTCTGGTTGTGGATTTAAGTCATCTCGGTGTGTGTCCTCTATGTGTTGGTCCGGGGGTCGATTGGCTGGGGTGGGGTTGTGGATGTGTCTGGTTGTGGATTTAAGTCATCTCGGTGTGTGTCCTCTATGTGTTGGTCCGGGGGGATAACCACTTGTGCGTTGGGGAAAGTAGAAGAGGCTTAAACATTACTCATACAAAAGATCCATGTATTTTATTTATTATGTCTATATTCAGTGTTGTAATGATTTGCAAATAGAACAATGGTGTTTGTTCTTCACTGGCTTTCTTGTGGCAACAGGTCACAAATCTTTCTACTGTGATGTCACTGTGATGTCACTGTGATGTCACTGTGATGTCACTGTGGTATTTCACCCAGTCGCTCTCTCACTCTCTCATGTATTTTGTAGTTTCTGCCTGGGGTTAAGTTGATTAGTTTGTTTCCTAGTTAGTCAGTCATTGGGCTTCCATAAGAACCTGATTTGAGTGGGATGGACTGTCTACCTCCT
Organism: Oncorhynchus keta; assembly: GCF_023373465.1. Taxonomy (NCBI): domain Eukaryota; kingdom Metazoa; phylum Chordata; class Actinopteri; order Salmoniformes; family Salmonidae; genus Oncorhynchus; species Oncorhynchus keta. The sequence goes on along the minus strand of NC_068421.1, from coordinate 97,385,801 downwards.
CCCTCCCTCACTTTTACAGTTGCTCAAAACAAGCCACTGATTTTAGTGATATAAAAAACATGATTTGATTGTGATGGACATTGAATACTAAAACGATAATTTACTGACAATTGACTGAACAATAAATTATTATTCAGGGGCACGTAGGGGTAGTTTCACTGGGTTAGCGTTGTTAATAGCTTTCTGTAATTTGGTATGTACACTGTGCTGCCCAACTAATCACTGTCAGATTGGTCCTGTGTTTCCCCAGGGGGTAGGATCCCTGCTGCATTGCTCTATCATGGTAAATATGGCTTTAAGGAAAGCTATTCAGGTTTAATATTCCCCGCTGGTTAAGTGAATATGGAGTCCGTGACTACGTTCTAAATGGCACACTATTCCCTTTATAGTGCACTACTTTTGACTAGTGCCCATAGCTCTATGTGCCCTGGTCAAAATTAGTGCACTAAATCATAGGAGGATGCTGAGGGGAGGACGGCTCATAGTAATGTCTGGAATGGAGTGAATGGAATGGTGAGAGGGGAGGCTCATAGTAACGTCTGGAATGGAGTGAATGGAATGGTGAGAGGGGAGGCTCATAGTAATGTCTGGAATGGAGTGAATGGAATGGTGAGAGGGGAGGCTCATAGTAATGTCTGGAATGGAGTGAATGGAATGGTGAGAGGGGAGGCAGGCTCATAGTAATGTCTGGAATGGACTGAATGGAATGGTGAGAGGGGAGGCAGGCTCATAGTAATGTCTGGAATGGAGTGAATGGAATGGTGAGAGGGGAGGCTCATAGTAATGTCTGGAATGGAGTGAATGGAATGGTGAGAGGGGAGGCTCATAGTAATGTCTGGAATGGAGTGAATGGAATGGTGAGAGGGGAGGCAGGCTCATAGTAATGTCTGGAATGGACTGAATGGAATGGTGAGAGGGGAGGCTCATAGTAATGTCTGGAATGGAGTGAATGGAATGGTGAGAGGGGAGGCTCATAGTAATGTCTGGAATGGAGTGAATGGAATGGTGAGAGGGGAGGCAGGCTCATAGTAATGTCTGGAATGGACTGAATGGAATGGTGAGAGGGGAGGCAGGCTCATAGTAATGTCTGGAATGGAGTGAATGGAATGGTGAGAGGGGAGGCTCATAGTAATGTCTGGAATGGAGTGAATGGAATGGTGAGAGGGGAGGCTCATAGTAATGTCTGGAATGGAGTGAATGGAATGGTGAGAGGGGAGGCTCATAGTAATGTCTGGAATGGAGTGAATGGAATGGTGAGAGGGGCAGGCTCATAGTAACGTCTGGAATGGACTGAATGGAATGGTGAGAGGGGAGGAGGCAGGCTCATAGTAATGTCTGGAATGGAGTGAATGGAATGGTGAGAGGGGAGGCTCATAGTAATGTCTGGAATGGAGTGAATGGAATGGTGAGAGGGGAGGCTCATAGTAATGTCTGGAATGGAGTGAATGGAATGGTGAGAGGGGAGGCAGGCTCATAGTAATGTCTGGAATGGAGTGAATGGAATGGTGAGAGGGGAGGCTCATAGTAATGTCTGGAATGGAGTGAATGGAATGGTGAGAGGGGAGGCAGGCTCATAGTAATGTCTGGAATGGAGTGAATGGAATGGTGAGAGGGGAGGCTCATAGTAATGTCTGGAATGGAGTGAATGGAATGGTGAGAGGGGAGGCTCATAGTAATGTCTGGAATGGACTGAATGGAATGGTGAGAGGGGAGGCTCATAGTAATGTCTGGAATGGACTAAATGGAATGGTGAGAGGGGAGGCAGGCTCATAGTAATGTCTGGAATGGAGTGAATGGAATGGTGAGAGGGGAGGCAGGCTCATAGTAATGTCTGGAATGGAGTGAATGGAATGGTGAGAGGGGAGGCAGGCTCATAGTAATGTCTGGAATGGAGTGAATGGAATGGTGAGAGGGGAGGCTCATAGTAATGTCTGGAATGGAGTGAATGGAATGGTGAGAGGGGAGGCTCATAGTAACGTCTGGAATGGAGTGAATGGAATGGTGAGAGGGGAGGCAGGCTCATAGTAATGTCTGGAATGGAGTGAATGGAATGGTGAGAGGGGAGGCAGGCTCATAGTAATGTCTGGAATGGAGTGAATGGAATGGTGAGAGGGGAGGCTCATAGTAATGTCTGGAATGGACTGAATGGAATGGTGAGAGGGGAGGCTCATAGTAATGTCTGGAATGGAGTGAATGGAATGGTGAGAGGGGAGGCAGGCTCATAGTAATGTCTGGAATGGACTGAATGGAATGGTGAGAGGGGAGGCAGGCTCATAGTAATGTCTGGAATGGAGTGAATGGAATGGTGAGAGGGAGAGGCTCATAGTAATGTCTGGAATGGAGTGAATGGAATGGTGAGAGGGGAGGCTCATAGTAATGTCTGGAATGGAGTGAATGGAATGGTGAGAGGGGAGGCAGGCTCATAGTAATGTCTGGAATGGAGTGAATGGAATGGTGAGAGGGGAGGCTCATAGTAATGTCTGGAATGGACTGAATGGAATGGTGAGAGGGGCTCAGGTAATGTCTGGAATGGCTCATAGTAATGTCTGGAATGGAGTGAATGGAATGGTGAGAGGGGAGGCTCATAGTAATGTCTGGAATGGAGTGAATGGAATGGTGAGAGGGGAGGCAGGCTCATAGTAATGTCTGGAATGGAGTGAATGGAATGGTGAGAGGGGAGGCAGCTCATAGTAATGTCTGGAATGGAGTGAATGGAATGGTGAGAGGGGAGGCTCATAGTAATGTCTGGAATGGAGTGAATGGAATGGTGAGAGGGGAGGCTCATAGTAATGTCTGGAATGGACTGAATGGAATGGTGAGAGGGGAGGCTCATAGTAATGTCTGGAATGGAGTGAATGGAATGGTGAGAGGGGAGGCTCATAGTAATGTCTGGAATGGAGTGAATGGAATGGTGAGAGGGGAGGCTCATAGTAATGTCTGGAATGGAGTGAATGGAATGGTGAGAGGGGAGGCTCATAGTAATGTCTGGAATGGAGTGAATGGAATGGTGAGAGGGGAGGCTCATAGTAATGTCTGGAATGGAGTGAATGGAATGGTGAGAGGGGAGGCTCATAGTAATGTCTGGAATGGAGTGAATGGAATGGTGAGAGGGGAGGCAGGCTCATAGTAATGTCTGGAATGGAGTGAATGGAATGGTGAGAGGGGAGGCAGGCTCATAGTAATGTCTGGAATGGAGTGAATGGAATGGTGAGAGGGGAGGCTCATAGTAATGTCTGGAATGGAGTGAATGGAATGGTGAGAGGGGAGGCTCATAGTAATGTCTGGAATGGAGTGAATGGAATGGTGAGAGGGGAGGCTCATAGTAATGTCTGGAATGGAGTGAATGGAATGGTGAGAGGGGAGGCTCATAGTAATGTCTGGAATGGAGTGAATGGAATGGTGAGAGGGGAGGCAGGCTCATAGTAATGTCTGGAATGGACTGAATGGAATGGTGAGAGGGGAGGCAGGCTCATAGTAATGTCTGGAATGGAGTGAATGGAATGGTGAGAGGGGAGGCTCATAGTAATGTCTGGAATGGAGTGAATGGAATGGTGAGAGGGGAGGCAGGCTCATAGTAATGTCTGGAATGGAGTGAATGGAATGGTGAGAGGGGAGGCAGGCTCATAGTAATGTCTGGAATGGAGTGAATGGAATGGTGAGAGGGGAGGCAGGCTCATAGTAATGTCTGGAATGGAGTGAATGGAATGGTGAGAGGGGAGGCTCATAGTAATGTCTGGAATGGAGTGAATGGAATGGTGAGAGGGGAGGCAGGCTCATAGTAATGTCTGGAATGGAGTGAATGGAATGGTGAGAGGGGAGGCAGGCTCATAGTAATGTCTGGAATGGAGTGAATGGAATGGTGAGAGGGGAGGCTCATAGGCAGGCTCATAGTAATGTCTGGAATGGAGTGAATGGAATGGTGAGAGGGGAGGCTCATAGTAATGTCTGGAATGGAGTGAATGGAATGGTGAGAGGGGAGGCTCATAGTAATGTCTGGAATGGAGTGAATGGAATGGTGAGAGGGGAGGCAGGCTCATAGTAATGTCTGGAATGGAGTGAATGGAATGGTGAGAGGGGAGGCAGGTCTGGAATGGAGTAATGGAATGGTGAGAGGGGAGGCGTCTGGTCTGGAATGGACTAAATGGAATGGTGAGAGGGGAGGCTCATAGTAATGTCTGGAATGGAGTGAATGGAATGGTGAGAGGGGAGGCAGGCTCATAGTAATGTCTGGAATGGAGTGAATGGAATGGTGAGAGGGGAGGCTCATAGTAATGTCTGGAATGGAGTGAATGGAATGGTGAGAGGGGAGGCTCATAGTAATGTCTGGAATGGACTGAATGGAATGGTGAGAGGGGAGGCAGGCTCATAGTAATGTCTGGAATGGAGTGAATGGAATGGTGAGAGGGGAGGCTCATAGTAATGTCTGGAATGGAGTGAATGGAATGGTGAGAGGGGAGGCAGGCTCATAGTAATGTCTGGAATGGAGTGAATGGAATGGTGAGAGGGGAGGCTCATAGTAATGTCTGGAATGGAGTGAATGGAATGGTGAGAGGGGAGGCAGGCTCATAGTAATGTCTGGAATGGAGTGAATGGAATGGTGAGAGGGGAGGCAGGCTCATAGTAATGTCTGGAATGGAGTGAATGGAATGGTGAGAGGGGAGGCAGGCTCATAGTAATGTCTGGAATGGAGTGAATGGAATGGTGAGAGGGGAGGCTCATAGTAATGTCTGGAATGGAGTGAATGGAATGGTGAGAGGGGAGGCTCATAGTAATGTCTGGAATGGAGTGAATGGAATGGTGAGAGGGGAGGCAGGCTCATAGTAATGTCTGGAATGGAGTGAATGGAATGGTGAGAGGGGAGGCTCATAGTAATGTCTGGAATGGAGTGAATGGAATGGTGAGAGGGGAGGCTCATAGTAATGTCTGGAATGGAGTGAATGGAATGGTGAGAGGGGAGGCTCATAGTAATGTCTGGAATGGAGTGAATGGAATGGTGAGAGGGGAGGCTCATAGTAATGTCTGGAATGGACTGAATGGAATGGTGAGAGGGGAGGCTCATAGTAATGTCTGGAATGGAGTGAATGGAATGGTGAGAGGGGAGGCTCATAGTAATGTCTGGAATGGAGTGAATGGAATGGTGAGAGGGGAGGCTCATAGTAATGTCTGGAATGGAGTGAATGGAATGGTGAGAGGGGAGGCAGGCTCATAGTAATGTCTGGAATGGAGTGAATGGAATGGTGAGAGGGGAGGCTCATAGTAATGTCTGGAATGGAGTGAATGGAATGGTGAGAGGGGAGGCTCATAGTAATGTCTGGAATGGACTGAATGGAATGGTGAGAGGGGAGGCTCATAGTAATGTCTGGAATGGAGTGAATGGAATGGTGAGAGGGGAGGCTCATAGTAATGTCTGGAATGGAGTGAATGGAATGGTGAGAGGGGAGGCTCATAGTAATGTCTGGAATGGAGTGAATGGAATGGTGAGAGGAGGCAGGCTCATAGTAATGTCTGGAATGGAGTGAATGGAATGGTGAGAGGGGAGGCAGGCTCATAGTAATGTCTGGAATGGAGTGAATGGAATGGTGAGAGGGAGGCAGGCTCATAGTAATGTCTGGAATGGAGTGAATGGAATGGTGAGAGGGGAGGCTCATAGTAATGTCTGGAATGGACTGAATGGAATGGTGAGAGGGGAGGCTCATAGTAATGTCTGGAATGGACTGAATGGAATGGTGAGAGGGGAGGCTCATAGTAATGTCTGGAATGGAGTGAATGGAATGGTGAGAGGGGAGGCAGGCTGATAGTAATGTCTGGAATGGAGTGAATGGAATGGTGAGAGGAGGCAGGCTCATAGTAATGTCTGGAATGGAGTGAATGGAATGGTGAGAGGGAGGCTCATAGTAATGTCTGGAATGGAGTGAATGGAATGGTGAGAGGGGAGGCTCATAGTAATGTCTGGAATGGAGTGAATGGAATGGTGAGAGGGGAGGCTCATAGTAATGTCTGGAATGGAGTGAATGGAATGGTGAGAGGGGAGGCTCATAGTAATGTCTGGAATGGAGTGAATGGAATGGTGAGAGGGGAGGCTCATAGTAATGTCTGGAATGGAGTGAATGGAATGGTGAGAGGGGAGGCTCATAGTAATGTCTGGAATGGAGTGAATGGAATGGTGAGAGGGGAGGCTCATAGTAATGTCTGGAATGGAGTGAATGGAATGGTGAGAGGGGAGGCTCATAGTAATGTCTGGAATGGAGTGAATGGAATGGTGAGAGGGGAGGCTCATAGTAATGTCTGGAATGGAGTGAATGGAATGGTGAGAGGGGAGGCTCATAGTAATGTCTGGAATGGAGTGAATGGAATGGTGAGAGGGGAGGCAGGCTCATAGTAATGTCTGGAATGGAGTGAATGGAATGGTGAGAGGGGAGGCTCATAGTAATGTCTGGAATGGAGTGAATGGAATGGTGAGAGGGGAGGCTCATAGTAATGTCTGGAATGGAGTGAATGGAATGGTGAGAGGGGAGGCAGGCTCATAGTAATGTCTGGAATGGAGTGAATGGAATGGTGAGAGGGGAGGCTCATAGTAATGTCTGGAATGGAGTGAATGGAATGGTGAGAGGGAGGCAGGCTCATAGTAATGTCTGGAATGGAGTGAATGGAATGGTGAGAGGGAGGCTCATAGTAATGTCTGGAATGGAGTGAATGGAATGGTGAGAGGGAGGCAGGCTCATAGTAATGTCTGGAATGGAGTGAATGGAATGGTGAGAGGGGAGGCTCATAGTAATGTCTGGAATGGAGTGAATGGAATGGTGAGAGGGGAGGCTCATAGTAATGTCTGGAATGGACTGAATGGAATGGTGAGAGGGGAGGCTCATAGTAATGTCTGGAATGGAGTGAATGGAATGGTGAGAGGGGAGGCTCATAGTAATGTCTGGAATGGAGTGAATGGAATGGTGAGAGGGGAGGCTCATAGTAATGTCTGGAATAGTAATGTCTGGAATGGAGTGAATGGAATGGTGAGAGGGGAGGCTCATAGTAATGTCTGGAATGGAGTGAATGGAATGGTGAGAGGGGAGGCTCATAGTAATGTCTGGAATGGAGTGAATGGAATGGTGAGAGGGGAGGCAGGCTCATAGTAATGTCTGGAATGGACTGAATGGAATGGTGAGAGGGGAGGCTCATAGTAATGTCTGGAATGGAGTGAATGGAATGGTGAGAGGGGAGGCTCATAGTAATGTCTGGAATGGAGTGAATGGAATGGTGAGAGGGGAGGCTCATAGTAATGTCTGGAATGGAGTGAATGGAATGGTGAGAGGGGAGGCTCATAGTAATGTCTGGAATGGAGTGAATGGAATGGTGAGAGGGGAGGCTCATAGTAATGTCTGGAATGGAGTGAATGGAATGGTGAGAGGGGAGGCTCATAGTAATGTCTGGAATGGAGTGAATGGAATGGTGAGAGGGGAGGCAGGCTCATAGTAATGTCTGGAATGGAGGGAATGGAATGGTGAGAGGGGAGGCTCATAGTAATGTCTGGAATGGAGTGAATGGAATGGTGAGAGGGGAGGCAGGCTCATAGTAATGTCTGGAATGGAGTGAATGGAATGGTGAGAGGGGGAGGGCTCATAGTAATGTCTGGAATGGAGTGAATGGAATGGTGAGAGGGGAGGCTCATAGTAATGTCTGGAATGGAGTGAATGGAATGGTGAGAGGGGAGGCTCATAGTAATGTCTGGAATGGAGTGAATGGAATGGTGAGAGGGGAGGCAGGCTCATAGTAATGTCTGGAATGGACTGAATGGAATGGTGAGAGGGGAGGCTCATAGTAATGTCTGGAATGGAGTGAATGGAATGGTGAGAGGGGAGGCAGGCTCATAGTAATGTCTGGAATGGAGTGAATGGAATGGTGAGAGGGGAGGCTCATAGTAATGTCTGGAATGGAGTGAATGGAATGGTGAGAGGGGAGGCTCATAGTAATGTCTGGAATGGAGTGAATGGAATGGTGAGAGGGGAGGCTCATAGTAATGTCTGGAATGGAGTGAATGGAATGGTGAGAGGGGAGGCAGGCTCATAGTAATGTCTGGAATGGAGTGAATGGAATGGTGAGAGGGGAGGCTCATAGTAATGTCTGGAATGGAGTGAATGGAATGGTGAGAGGGGAGGCTCATAGTAATGTCTGGAATGGAGTGAATGGAATGGTATTCAATCCATGTGTTTGATGTGTTAAATATCGTTCCATATATTCTGTTCCGGTCATTACTATGAGCCAATCTTTCCCAATCCTCCTATGATTTACTGCACTAATTCTGACCAGGGTGCAATTTAGAACTGGGAAAGATTTTGTCACCAAAGCCCCATACATCTTAAACGCAAGTAAAACTGAATGCATGCTATTCAATCGATCACTGCCTGCACCTGCACGCCTGTCCAGCATCACTACTCTGGACGGCTCTGACTTAGAATGCGTGTACAACTATAAATACCTAGGTGTCTGATTAGACTGTAAACTCTCCTTCCAGACTCACATCTCCAATCCAAAATTAAATCTAGAATCGGCTTCCTGTTTTGCTGCAAAGCATCCTTCACTCATGCTGCCAAACATACCCTCGTAAAACTGACTATCCTACCGATCCTCGACTTCGGTGATGTCATCTATAAAATAGCCTCCAACACTCTACTCATCAAACTGGATTCAGACTATCACAGTGCCATACGTTTGTCACCAAAGCCCCATACACTACCCACCATGGCGACCTGTACGCTCTCTTTGGTTGGCCCTCGCTTCATACTAATGTCTGCCAAACCCACTGGCTACAGGTTATCTACAAGTCTCTGCTAGGTAAAGCCCCGTCTTATCTCAGCTCAGTGGTCACCATAGCAGCAATGGTGAGCACGCGCTCCAGCAGGTATATCTCACTGGTCACCATAGCAGCACCCACTCGTGAGCACGCGCTCCAGCAGGTATATCTCACTGGTCACCATAGCAGCACCCACTCGTAGCACGCGCTCCAGCAGGTATATCTCACTGGTCACCATAGCAGCACCCACTCGTAGCACGCGCTCCAGCAGGTATATCTCACTGGCCACCATAGCAGCACCCACTCGAATGCGCGCTCCAGCAGGTATATCTCACTGGCCACCATAGCAGCACCCACTCGTAGCACGCGCTCCAGCAGGTATATCTCACTGGTCACCATAGCAGCACCCACTGTAGCACGCGCTCCAGCAGGTATATCTCACTGGTCACCATAGCAGCACCCACTGTAGCATGCGCTCCAGCAGGTATATCTCACTGGTCACCATAGCAGCACCCACTGGTGAAGCACGCGCTCCAGCAGGTATATCTCACTGGCCACCATAGCAGCACCCACTGTGAGCGCGCGCTCCAGCAGGTATATCTCACTGGTCACCATAGCAGCACCCACTGAATGGAATGGTGACGCGCTCCAGCAGGTATATCTCACTGGTCACCATAGCAGCACCCAATGGAAATGCGCTCCAGCAGGTATATCTCACTGGTCACCATAGCAGCACCCACTGGTAGCATGCGCTCCAGCTGGAGGTATATCTCACTGGTCACCATAATGGTGAGCACCCACTCGTAGCATGCGCTCCAGCAGGTATATCTCACTGGTCACCATAGCAGCACCCACTGAATGCATGCGCTCCAGCAGGTATATCTCACTGGTCACCATAGCAGCACCCACTGTCTGTAGCACACCCTCCAGCAGGTATATCTCACTGGTCACCATAGCAGCACCCACTGAATGGAATGGTGAGCACGTGCCCAGCAGGTAATCTCACTGGTCACCATAGCAGCACCCACTCGAAGCACGCGCTCCAGCAGGTATATCTCACTGGCCACCATAGCAGCACCCAATGGAGTAGCACGCGCTCCAGCAGGTATATCTCACTGGTCACCATAGCAGCACCCACTGTGGAGCACGCACTCCAGCAGGTATATTTCACTGGTCACCATAGCAGCACCCACTGGTAGCATGCGCTCCAGCAGGGGGATCTATCTCACTGGTCACCATAGCAGCACCCACTAATGTCTGTGGAGCATGCGCTCCAGCAGGTATATCTCACTGGTCACCATAGCAGCACCCACTGTAGCGCGCGCTCCAGCAGGTATATCTCACTGGCCACCATAGCAGCACCCACTGTAGCACGCACTCCAGCAGGTATATCTCACTGGTCACCATAGCAGCACCCACTTAGCACGCACTCCAGCAGGTATATCTCACTGGTCACCATAGCAGCACCCACTCCTAGATTTACGCACTCCAGCAGGTATATCTCACTGGTCACCATAGCAGCACCCACTGTAGCACGCGCTCCAGCAGGTATATCTCACTGGTCACCATAGCAGCACCCACTCGTATGCACGCACTCCAGCAGGTATATTTCACTGGTCACCATAGCAGCACCCAAAATTAAATCTAGCACGCGCTCCAGCAGGTATATCTCACTGGTCACCATAGCAGCACCCACTCGTAGCACGCACTCCAGCAGGTATATCTCAAACTGGTCACTCATAGCAGCACCCACTACGTAGCACGCACTCCAGCAGGTATATCTCACTGGTCACCATAGCAGCACCCACTGTAGCATGCACTCCAGCAGGTATATTTCACTGGTCACCATAGCAGCACCCACTGTAGCGCGCGCTCCAGCAGGTATATCTCACTGGTCACCATAGCAGCACCCACTTAGCACGCACTCCAGCAGGTATATCTCACTGGTCACCATAGCAGCACCCACTGGTAGCACGCACTCCAGCAGGTATATCTCACTGGTCACCATAGCAGCACCCACTGTAGCATGCACTCCAGCAGGTATATTTCACTGGTCACCATAGCAGCACCCACTCGTAGCATGCACTCCAGCAGGTATATCTCCCTGGTCACCATAGCAGCACCCACTCGTAGCACACGCTCCAGCAGGTATATTTCACTGGTCACCATAGCAGCACCCACTCGTAGCACGCGCTCCAGCAGGTATATCTCACTGGTCACCATAGCAGCACCCACTCGTAGCACGCGCTCCAGCAGGTATATCTCACTGGCCACCATAGCAGCACCCACTCGTAGCGCGTGCTCCAGCAGGTATATTTCACTGGTCATCCCCAAAGCCAACACCCCCTTTGGCAGCCTTTCCATCCAGTTCTCTGCTGCCCATGACTGGAACGAATTGCAAAAATCTCTGAAGCTGGAGACTCACATCTCCCTCACTAGCTTTAAGCACCAGCTGTCAGAGCAGTTTACAGATCACTGCACCTGTACTTAGCCCATCTGTAAACAGCCCATCTGTAAACAGCCCATCTATCTATCTACCTCATCCCCATACTGGTTTTTATTTATTTATATTGCTCCTTTGCACCCCAGTATCTCTACCTGCACATTCACCTCCTGCACATCTACCATTCCAGTGTTTAATTGCTATATTGTAATTACTTCGCCACCATGGCCTATTTATTTCCTAAACTCCCTTATTTGACCTCATTTGCACTCACTGTACATAGACTTTTTTTTCTTTTGTTCTACTGTATTATTGACGGTATGTTTTGTTTATTCCATGTGTAACTCTGTTGTTGTATGTGTCAAACTGCTTTGCTTTTTCTTGGCCAGGTCGCAGTTGCAAATGGGTACTTGTTCTCAACTGGCCTACCTGGTTAAATAAAGGTGTTCTCAACTGGCCTACCTGGTTAAATAAAGGTGTTCTCAACTGGCCTACCTGGTTAAATAAAGGTGTTCTCAACTAGCCTACCTGGTTAAATAAAGGTGTTCTCAACTAGCCTACCTGGTTAAATAAAGGTGTTCTCAACTAGCCTACCTGGTTAAATAAAGGTGTTCTCAACTAGCCTACCTGGTTAAATAAAGGTGTTCTCAACTAGCCTACCTGGTTAAATAAAGGTGTTCTCAACTGGCCTACCTGGTTAAATAAAGGTGTTCTCAACTAGCCTACCTGGTTAAATAAAGGTGTTCTCAACTAGCCTACCTGGTTAAATAAAGGTGTTCTCAACTCCTAAATAAAGGTGTTCTCAACTGCCTACCTGGTTAAATAAAGGTGTTCTCAACTGGCCTACCTGGTTAAATAAAGGTGTTCTCAACTAGCCTACCTGGTTAAATAAAGGTGTTCTCAACTAGCCTACCTGGTTAAATAAAGGTGTTCTCAACTAGGCCTACCTGGTTAAATAAAGGTGTTCTCAACTGGCCTACCTGGTTAAATAAAGGTGTTCTCAACTGGCCTACCTGGTTAAATAAAGGTGTTCTCAACTGGCCTACCTGGTTAAATAAAGGTGTTCTCAACTAGCCTACCTGGTTAAATAAAGGTGTTCTCAACTAGCCTACCTGGTTAAATAAAGGTGTTCTCAACTAGCCTACCTGGTTAAATAAAGGTGTTCTCAACTAGCCTACCTGGTTAAATAAAGGTGTTCTCAACTGGCCTACCTGGTTAAATAAAGGTGTTCTCAACTGGCCTACCTGGTTAAATAAAGGTGAAATAAAAATAAAAATTAAGGTGCATTCGGACCTCTTCACTTTTTCCACATGTTGTTACATTACAGCCTTATTCTAAAATGTATAACATTGTTTTTCCCCCTCATCAATCTACACACCTTACCCCATAATGACAAAGCCAAAACAAGTTTTTAGAAATGTTTGCAAATTTATAAAAAAAATATTTAATAATATCATTATTATTATTATTATTATTATTATTATTATCACAAGCACCATTGGCAGCGATTACAGCCTCATGTCTTCTTGGGTATGATGCTACAAGCTTGGCACACAGATCCTCTCAAGCTCTGTCAGGTCAGATGAGGATCGTCGAGAGAGAGAGAGTTTTTGTCTTTCTTTAATGATACATCCTCATTTAATTAGAACCTCCCCACCACCCGACCTTTTAAAAACAAATATCCCCTGTACTGCATCCTCACCTTGCCCTCTACCCCACGATACAAAACAACACCACACATCACAATAACCAAATCCTCACCACTTCTACAACCGTATATCCAACCCATCTTCCCCAGCTGTACAGACCCCTCCCCCCACACACACACCATATCCCCTGAAACATCTACGCACTTTATATCATTTTATAGAACTCAAACTCCACGCGCGCAGAGACCATCCCATTAAATAATAGTAAAGGGTCTGTTCTTCCCCCATCTTTCAAGCTGTTCCTCCTGAGCAAATAGAGAAATTCAACAACACACATTTGGCTTTTTCCTTATTTGAATACCTGTATAAACATCCCGGCAGTCAACTCCTTCCCCAACCTCTCACACAGACATTCTAACAGAGACATTAATGACATTTAGCTGGCTAACACAGGCAACATGATTCACCGTTTCACTCATGACACAGAAAGGATACCCCTGTCCGACTCCCAGGTCAACCAGCTGTTAGTGGCCAGAGCTCCATGTAGAACCCTCCACTGGAGGTCCCCTGTCCTCTGTGGTACTGGGGGTTTGTAGAGCCCCCTCCATCTAAAACCCACCATACTCTCCTCCCCACATACCCCCTCCACTGGAGGTCCCCTGTCCTCTGTGGTACTGGGGGTTTGTAGAGCCCCCTCCATCTAAAACCCACCATACTCTCCTCCCCACATAGCCCCTGCCACTGATGTGCCTTCATTCCTGTTAGGTTCCTAATGTTCCTTAACACAGAGGGTGTAGAGGGCTTTACAACCCACCCCCTCAAACTCCCCCCTGGCTCAGAGTGTTCAAATCTAACAAGTCCTCCAGACCCCCTTGCCAGTCCCCAGGCTCTGCCGTCAACTGCAGTGGTGGAAACATTGGTGGCCCCTCTCCCTTTGGCCTCTCAAACATCCCCCTTACCGGCCCAGACAATGACTCCTGGACTTCCTCCAGGAATCCCTCCAGCAGCCTAAGAGACGTTATTCCTGTTTGTTGTGGACTTCCGTGTTTTCCACCCCTCGTAGATAGGCTACTCCCACACCCACAGCCCAGCCTCCACACCCCCTTCTCGTGTGGGCCTAACAGCTTCTAGGCCCTCAGCACTGCAGAGTAAAAATCAGATTACCTGCTGTACTGAGCCTCTCCAGCATCATGAGGATCAGCTGCCGGTCCAACCCTAATCCACCAACTCTCCTCAGCAGCACGCATGCTGGTTCCCTCCAGCTGACATCAGTATGGTACAGCAGTCTCTGCACCGCCTTTAGTCGGAATGCAGCCACCCTGCTCTCCGGTTCAACCAGGCCCTGTCCTCCTTCGTGGATGGACATATACAACATTGCTGCCTTCAGCCAATGATGGCCCGGACAGAAAAAATCTGCCAGCTACGAGCAGACCGGCAGGGAGGGTTGAGGACAGACAATTTATGGAGCCACAGGTTGTTGATTATCAGCACCCTCACTCTATATGACACTTGGGACAGGAAACACATCCACATGGCCAGTCTTGGCACCACTGCCTGTGACAGCCCCTCCCAGTTCTTCCTGACCCACCTCTCTGAGCCCAGGGGGGCTATCCTTCCATGCCCCACATAACAGAGCTTTGCTCTTGCCCCTATTCACCTTAGCTGACGAAGCTCTTCCCTACCCCTTGCACTAGTCTCTAGTGCCGGCGTATCCTGCCCATCCCTGACCATCACAGAAACGTCACCTGCGTTCGCCAACACTGCTTTGCCTGTCAACACAGCCATGCCTGTCCAGCACACTTCCTGCAATCTCCTGCGTAGCAGGCCCAAAAAAGGCTCAATGGCTAGTGTATATAATAGCTCTGATAGAGGGCATCCTTGTCTAATGCCCCGCTTCACCCAGACCGGCCTACTGAGCCCCCCTCCCACCTTGACCATACATGATGTCCCAGCATACAACATCTTCACACAGGCCAAAAACCTTTCCCCAAACACAGACATCACATTAACCAGATACTCATGGTCCACTCTATCAAAAGCCTTCTCTTGATCTAAAGAGACCAGTCCAAAGTTCACAATAGAGCCTCTCGGCAAGTCCAACATGTTTCTGATTAAGAACAAGTTGTCCGTGATTGAGGGTCCCATAAACAATATGTCTGGTCCTTGTGTACTATAGAGTCCAGATGGGACTTCAGTCTGTTAGCGAGACGCTTGCCAAATATCTTATAGTCCGCATAGAACAATGCCACAGGCCTCAGGTTCTTAAGTTTACACAAGTCCCCTTTCTTGGGCAGGAGAGTCAGAGCCTCCCGACGACAGCTCTTCGGCAACTTCCTACTTCGACGCACTAACACGCAAAAGAAGTCCAGTCCAATTATTCCCCGGAATTCTTTATAAAACCATCCAGTCCATCGAGCCCCGGGGGACATCTGGGTTACGGCCTCTGCCTGTTCATGGGACAACCCTCTGTGCCAGAGAGAGCTTAGGGAGATCTGCAAACAAAACCTGAGCACACATAGGATCACACAGTTCTGCCCTATACACGTCAGTATAAATCTCCACAGTCTGCTCCCGCATCTCTCCCACCACAGACGTCACCCGCCCATCAAACAGCCGTAGACAAAGCATATTCTCGGCTTCACCACTCTGTTTTTCCAAACCAAAGAAGAAGGAGCTGGAGCATCCATCTCCTTGAGCATCTTTAACCTGGACAAAACTGCCCAGGTCCCTATGTATTTCAGTTAAATTAGCTTGGAGGCCTACATTGCCTTGCCCCACCCGCTCTGCCTCCACCTCACTGATACCACGCTCGAGTTCCCCCAATACTCTCCTAGTCTCTGAGGATGAGAGAGCAGTATGCTGTTGACAAATAGAAAATGAAGTATTGAAATAAGACCAAAAGACCAAAAGTAAGGACAGAGCCCTCCACACGGCCTCTCACCTACAAAACACTCCCAGCATGCACACAGAGAGAGAGAGAGAGAGAGAGAGAGAGAGAAAGAGAGAGAGAGAAAGAGACAGCACCCTATTCTGGTCAAATGTAGTGCACTATGTAGGGAATAGGGGACCATTTAGGCTGCAGCATGAGTCTTTCTTTCTCCCTCTGCCTTAAGTCCCGATACACTCCATCGGCCAGAAGCTTCCCTCTTCAAACTGTGTAATGATGAAATGGACAGCTTGCTGCGTCTCGTTGCACACTTAGAATATACATCATGACTTCTCTGGAGGGGGAGAGGGAGAGAGAGCAAGAAACCAGGTCACTACAGTCCCACTGTAGGGAAACAAGTTTGTGTGTGTGTGTGTGTTTGTGTTGTGTGTTCATATAGACACACTACATCTTCACAACAGTCCCAGCAATGTTTCACGTCAACCATCGAGGTATGATGAGCCCTAGTCAGCTAGTTAACCATCTATACTTCTGATGAGCCCTACTCAGCCAGCTAACCAGCAGAAAACATCAACAGAAAACATTGTAACATTTTGTGCAACAACAGAAAATTACATTATTTTAACAGTTTTATAAACTTCAGAGTGTTTTCTATCCAAATCGACCAATTATATACATATCCTGGCTTCTTAGCCTGAGTAACAGGCAGTTTGTAATGAATTTCCTCCTCTTCTTCCGAAGAGGAGAGGCGAAACGGATCAGAGGACCAATACGCGGCGTGGTAATTGTCCATGGTTCTTTTTAATACGTTAAGGTACACATGAACAACTGACTACAAAAAAAACAAGAAATGTGAAAACTCAAAACAGTCCTATCTGGTACAGAGACAGGAACAATCACCCACAAACACATAGTGAAACCCAGGCTACCTAAGTATGATTCTCAACCAGAGACAACTAATGACACCTGCCTCTGATTGAGAACCATACTCGGCCGAAACATAGAAATACCCAAATCATAGAAAAACAAACATAGACTGCCCACCCAACTCACGCCCTGACCATACTAACTAAATACAAAACACAGGAAATAAAGGTCAGAACGTGACAAATATGATGAATATGAACTGGGTGGGTTGAGATTATGAAATATAAAAGCACTAAACCTCTCTCTAAAAGCTTCACTCATTCAAAATGTTTATTTGAACCCTAAATGGTTCTCAAGTAGATTAATAAGAAGATCCATTGTTTAAAAATGGCCTTTCAATTAATTGAAAATTATACTTTTTCAAATAATCTTTTCAAACAAGCACTGCAGGTCAATTTACAATTTCAATTTCATTCGCTTGAAAAGAGAAAACAAATATTACAACAAATATTATGGCTGAGATCACGTCAAGGGAGGGTACTGTCCGACTCTGGGCATTCATTCAGACAGGAAGTGGAGAAAAAAGGGGCCCTAAGAAGTTGTTAACCAGCAGAGAACATCAACAATAGTAAATGTTATATTATGCTGATAGAAATTACTTTCTAAAAGGTGTAACTACTAACATCTTTATTGATAGGTTCATTTAAAAAGCTCTGAAAACTGTGTTTGATACGCTACACAGGAACTATAATTAAGTGCATTCTGAAAGTATTTAGACTCCTTGACTTTTTCCACCATTTTGTTACTTTACAGACTTATTCTAAAATGGATTAAATATATATTTTTCCCTCATCAATCTACACGCAATACCCCATAATGGCAATTTTTTTCATTTGTAAACTCAGCAAAAAAAAGAAACGTCCCTTTTTCAGGACCCTGTCTTTCAAAGATAATTTATAAAAATGTAAATATCTTCACAGATCTTCATTGTAAAGGGTTTAAACACTGTTTGCCATGCTTGTTCAATGAACCATAAACATTTAATGAACATGCACCTGTGGAACGGTCGTTAACAGCTTACAGACGGTAGGCAACTAAGGTCACAGTTATGAAAACTTAGGACACTAAAGAGGCCTTTCTACTGACTCTGAAAAACACCAAAAGAAAGATGCACAGGGTCCCTGATCATCTGCATGAATGTGCCTTAGGCATGCTGCAAGGAGGCATGAGGACTGCAGATGTGGCCAGGGCAATAAATTGCAATGTCCGCACTGTGAGACACCTAAGACAGTGCTACAGGGAGACAGGACGGACAGCTGATCGTCCTCACAGTGGCAGACCACGTGTAACAACACCTGCACAGGATCTGTACATCTGTACATCACACCCGCGGGACAAGTACAGGATGGCAACAACAACTACCCAAGTTACACCAGGAACACACAATCCCTCCATCAGTGCTCAGACTGTCTGCAATAGGCTGAGAGAGGCTGGACTGAGGGCTTGTAGGCCTGTTGTAAGGCAGACCAGACATCACCGGCAACAACCTCGCCTATGGGCATAAACCCACCTGTCGCTGGACCAGACAGGACTGGCAAAACGTGCTCTTCACGGACAAGTCGCAGTTTTGTGGGATGATGGTCGGATTCGAATTTATCGTCGAAGGAATGAGCGTTACACCGAGGCCTGTACTCTGGAGCGGGTTCGATTTGGAGGTGGAGGGTCCGTCATGGTCTGGGGCGGTGTGTCACAGCATCATCGGACTGAGCTTGTTGTCATTGTCAATCTCAACGCTGTGTGTTACAGGGAAGACATCCGCCTCCCTCATATGGTACCCTTCCTGCAGGCTCATCCTGACATGACCCTCCAGCATGACAATGCCACCAGCCATACTGCTCGTTCTGAGCATGATTTCCTGCAAGACAGGAATGTCAGTGTTCTACCATGTCCAGCGAAGAGCCCGGATCTCAATCCCATTGAGCCCGTCTGGGACCTGTTGGATCGGAGGGTGAAGGCTATGGCCATTCCCCCAGGAATGTCTGGGAACATATTCCAATTTCTGTTAGTCACATGTCTGGAGAACTTGTTCAGTTTATGTCTCAGTGGTTGAATCCTGTTATGTTCATACAAATATTTACACATGTTAAGTTTGCTGAAAATAAACGCAGTTGACAGAGAGAGGATGTTTCTTTTTTTGCTGAGTTTATATATATTTTTCAATGGAAATAATACGTTTACATAAGTATTCAGACCTGAGTACTTTGTTGAAGAGCCTTTGGCAGCAATTAAAGCCTTGAGTCTTTTTGTCTACAATGCTACAAGCTTGGTACACCTGTATTTGTGCATTTTGTCCCAGGCTTCTCTGCAGATCCTCTGAATATCTGTCAGGTTGGATGGGGAGTTTGCTGAACAGCTATTTTCAGGTCTCTCCAGACATGTTCGATCAGGTTGACGTCCGGGTTCTGGCTGGGCCACTCAAGGACATTCAGAGACTTGTCCCCGAAGCCACTTCTTTGTTGTCTTGGATGTGTGCTTAGGGTCGTTGTCATGTTTGAAGATTAATCTTTACCCCAGTCTGAGGTCATGAGCGCTCTGGAGCAGGTTTTCATCAAGGATCTCTCTGTACATTCTGTGCTCAGTTCATCTTTCCCTCGATCCTGACTAGTCTCCCAGTCACTGCCAGTGAAAATTTGATGCTGCCACCACCATGCTTCACCAATCTTTGTTTCATCAGACCAGATAATCTTGTTTCTCATGGTCTGAGAGTCTTTAGGTGCCTTTTGGGAAACTCCAAGTGGGCTGTCGTGTGTCTTTTACTGAGGAGTTGTTTCCATCTGGCCACTCTACCATAAAGGCCTGATTGGTGGAGTGTTGCAGAGATTTTTCTACTTCTAGAAGATTCTCCAATCTCCACAGAGGAACTGGAGCTTTGGCACAGTGACCATCGGGTTCTTTGTCACCTCCCTGACCTAGGCCCTTCTCTCCTTATAGGTCAGTTTGGCCAGGCAGCCAGCTCTAGGAAGAGTCTTGGTGGTTCCAAACTTCTTCCATTTCAAAATGATGGAGGCCACTGTGTTCTTGGGGATCTTCAATGCTGCAGACATTTTTTGGTACCCTTCCCGAGATCTGTGCCTCGACACAATCCTTTCCTGGAGCTCTATGGACAATTCCTTCGATCTCATGGCTTGGTTTTTGCTCTGATATGCAGTGTTAAATGTGGGACCTTATTTTTTATAATTTTGTATTATTTCACCTTTATTTAACCAGGTAGGCCAGTTGTGAACAATTTCTAATTTACAACTGCAACCTGGCCAAGATAAAGCAAAGCAGTGCGACAAAAACAACAACACAGAGTTACACATGGAATAAACATGCGTACAGTCAATAACACAATAGAATAAAAAAAAGTCTATAAACACTGTGTGCAAATGGCGTGAGGTGGTAAGGCAATAAATAGGCCATAGTAGCGAAGTAATTACAACTTAGCAGATTAACACTGGAGTGATTGATGAGCAAGTAGAAATACTGGTGTGCAAAAGAGCAGAAAAGTACATTTAAAAAACAGTATGGGGATGAGGTAGGTCGATTGGATGTATGTTTTTTTACAGATGGGCTGTGTACAGCTGAAGCGATCGGTTAGCTGCTCAGATAGCTGATGTTTAAAGTTAGTGAAGGAAATATAAGTCTCCAACTTCAGCGATTTTTGCAATTCGTTCCAGTCATTGGCAGCAGAGAACTGGAAGGAAAGGTGGCCAAAGCAGGTGTTGGCTTTGGGGATGACCAGTGAGATATACCTGCTGGAGTGCAGGCTACGGGTGGGTGTTGTTATCGTGACCACAGTGAGCTGGCAAAGACTTATAGATGACCTGGAGCCAGTGGGTCTGGCAACGAATATGTAGCGAGGGCCAGCCGACGAGACCATACAGATCGCAGTGGTGGGTGGTATATGGGGCTGTGGTGACAAAACGGATAGCACTGTGATAGACAGCATCCAGTTTGCTGAGTAGAGTGTTGGAGGCTATTTTGTAAATTACATTGCCGAAGTCGAGGATTGGTAGGATAGTCAGTTTTACGAGGGTATGTTTGGCGGTGTGAGTGAAGGAGGTATGTATTTGATTTTACTAGCGTTTATGAGCAGTTGGAGGCCACGGAAGGAGTGTTTTATGGCATTGAAGCTCGTTTGGAGGTTTGTTAACACAGTGTCCAAAGAAGGGCCAGATGTATACAGAATGGTGTCGTCTGCGTAGAGGTAGATCAGGGAATCACCAGCAGCAAGAGCGACATCATTGATATATAGAGATATAAGATTCGGCCCAAGAATTGAACCCTGTGGTACCCCCATCTGTCCAGACAACAGGCCCTCTGATTTGACACACTGAACTCTATCTGAGAAGTAGTTGGTGAACCAGGCGAGTCAGTCATAAGAGAAATGATCTGTTTTTTCTTGAGGTCATGAAGACTTACTGTACAAAGACTTTAGCGTGCCTGAAAGAAACCGGGCAGGATGGATATAGGTCTGTAACAGTTTGACCGGTCTGGATATAGGTCTGTAACAGTTTGGGTCTAGAGTGTCACCCCCTTTGAAGAGGGTGATGACCGCGGCATCTTTCCAATCTTTAGGGATCTCAGACGATACGAAAGAGAGGTTGAACAGACTGGTAATAGGGGTTGCAACAATGGTGGTGGATAATTTTAGAAAGAGAGGGTCCAGATTGTCTTGCCCAGCTGATTTGTACGGTTCCAGGTTTTGCAACTATTTGCAACTATTTCAGAACATCAGCTATCTGGATTTGGGTAAAGGAGAAGCTGGGGATGATTGGGCAAGTATCTATGTTACCTTTAACGGGGATCTGTTGGCCAGGGTAGCCTGGAGGAATACATGGTAGCTGTAGAGAAATGCTTATTGAAACTCAATTATCATTGATTTATCGGTGATGACAGTGTTACCTAGCCTCAGGGCAGTGGGCAGCTGGGAGGAGGTGCTCTTATTCTCCATGGACTTTACAGTGTCCCAAAACCTTTTGGAGTAAGAGCTACAGGATGCAAATTTCTGTTAAAACAAGCTAGCCTTAGCTTTCCTTGCGGACTACGTGTATTGGTTCCTGACTTCCCTGAACAGTTGCATATCACGGGGACTGTTCGATGCTATTGCAGTCCGCCACAGGATGTTTTTGTGCTGGTCGAGGATGTCTGGAGTGAACTAAGGGCTATATCTGTTCTTAGTTCTAGTTCTACTTTTTTTTGAAAGGGGCATTTAAGTGTGTGCCTTTCCAAATTATATCCAATCAATTGAATTTGCCACAGGTGGGCTGCAAACATCTCAAGTATGATCAATGGAAACAGGATCCACCTGAGCTCAATTAGTGTCTAATAGCAAAGAGTCTGAATACTTATATAAATAACATAGTTGTGTTTTTTATTTTAAGATATTTGCACAAAAACAAAATGTTTTTGCGTTGTAATTATGGGGTAGATTGCTGAGGGAATTCCTGGTCTCTGGCAGTGTTTGGAACTACCAATTTGCACTCAAGAATGCCAAGTTCATTTCAGCCTATGCTGCCCTTCGGTCTCTTGACTTTTTTGGCCCTGATGGAGACATGGATCACTAATCAAAAGGGAACCATCGCAATCTCCCAGAAGCTTGGCTGTCTTTTTGAGTGCCTCCTGATTCTGTCACTTCAACCCCACTCTCCTCCCTTTCCGTACCCTTTGACTCGCACTGTTCCATTTCCTCTCGGCCGGCTCGGCCCACCCCTCCTGCTATGTGGCTGAGTGAATCATTGCGAGCTTACAGAGCAGGGCTGCAGGCTGCTGAGCGAAAATGGAGGAAAACTAAACTTCTGGAGGACCTATCATGCTTTCACTCCCTTCTCTATCTTCTCTTCCTCTGTATCTGCTGCTAAAGCCACTTTCCACCACTCTAAATGTCATGCTTCTACCTCTAATCCTAGGAAACTCTTTTCCACCTTCTCTCCCTTAATCCTCCACCCCCTCCCTTCTCGCTCTCTGCGGAAGACTCTGTCAACCACTTTGAAAGATTGGTTGACGACATCCACTACTCATTCACTCAGCATATTGAGTCCACTGGTTCTACTCACACAGAACTACCCTACACCTTGTCCTCATTCTCCATTCACTCTCCAGATGACCTCCGACTAGTGAGGTCTGGCCTCCAGACAACTTGCTCGCTCTCTTCCCTTTTCAAGAGCATCTCTGGAGACCTTCTCCCATTCCTCAGCCCTCATTAACTCATCCCTGACCACTGGCTACGTCCCTTTGACTTCAAAATGGCCCTAGTCGCTCCCCTCCTCGAGAAACCAACATTCCACTCCTCTGGCGTCAAACTACAGACTTTCTTAATTTTGAGCGAGCCGTCTCTGATCAACTCTCTCGTTATCTCACTGCCAAAGCTGACTCTCTCTCCTCTGTTCTCATCCTCCTAGATCTATCTGCTGCCTTCAACACCTTGAACCATCAGATCCTCCTCTCCACCCTCTCAGGGCTGGGTGTCTCAGGCTCTATCAGATCCTCCTCTCCACCCTCTCAGGGCTGGGTGTCTCAGGCTCTATCAGATCCTCCTCTCCACCCTCTCAGGGCTGGGTGTCTCAGGCTCTATCAGATCCTCCTCTCCACCCTCTCAGGGCTGGGTGTCTCAGTCTCTATCAGATCCTCCTCTCCACCCTCTCAGGGCTGGGTGTCTCAGGCTCTATCAGATCCTCCTCTCCACCCTCTCAGGGCTGGGTGTCTCAGACTCTATCAGATCCTCCTCTCCATCCTCTCAGGGCTGGGTGTCTCAGGCTCTATCAGATCCTCCTCTCCACCCTCTCAGGGCTGGGTGTCTCAGTCTCTATCAGATCCTCCTCTCCATCCTCTCAGGGCTGGGTGTCTCAGGCTCTATCAGATCCTCCTCTCCATCCTCTCAGGGCTGGGTGTCTCAGGCTCTATCAGATCCTCCTCTCCACCCTCTCAGGGCTGGGTGTCTCAGGCTCTATCAGAGCCTCCTCTCCATCCTCTCAGGGCTGGGTGTCTCAGGCTCTATCAGATCCTCCTCTCCATCCTCTCCATCCAGATCCTCCTCTCCAGGGCTGGGTGTCTCAGGCTCTATCAGATCCTCCTCTCCACCCTCTCAGGGCTGGGTGTCTCAGGCTCTATCAGATCCTCCTCTCCACCCTCTCAGGGCTGGGTGTCTCAGACTCTATCAGATCCTCCTCTCCACCCTCTCAGGGCTGGGTGTCTCAGGCTCTATCAGATCCTCCTCTCCACCCTCTCAGGGCTGGGTGTCTCAGGCTCTATCAGATCCTACTCTCCATCCTCCTCCCATCCCTTCCTGGCTCCCTCTCAGGGCTGGGCATCTCAGGCTCTATCAGATCCTCCTCTCCACTCTCTCAGGGCTGGGCATCTCAGGCTCTGTCAGATCCTCCTCTCCACCCTCTCAGGGCTGGGCGTCTCAGGCTCTATCAGATCCTCCTCTCCACCCTCTCAGGGCTGGGCGTCTCAGGCTCTGACCTCCTCTCCACCCTCTCAGGGCTGGGATCCTCCTCTCCACTCTCTCAGGGCTGGGCATCAGGCTCTGTCAGACTCTTGGGCTGGGCGTCTCAGGCTTGTGTCCTCCTCTCCACCTGGGCTGGGTGTGTCACTCTGTACTACCAGGTGACGTGGAGAGGATCTGTGTCTGTACCATGTACTCTCACTACCGGTGTCCCCCAGGGCTCCGTCCTAGGCCCTCTCCTATTTTCTCTCTATAACAAGTCACTCAGCAACTGTCATATCCTCACATATCTGTCCTATCATTGCTAACCGGATGACACTCAACTACTTTTCTCCTTCCCCCCTTTTGACACCCAGGTGGTGATATGTATCTCTGCGTGCCTGGCAGATATCTCAGCTTGGATGTTGGCCCACCACCTCAAGCTCGACAAGATGGAACTGTTCTTCCTCCCGGTTTCAGGCTCTCCATCATGGTTGACAACACCACAGGATCGCCCTCCCAGAGTGCAAAGAACCTTGGCATGACCCTGCACAACACTGTCATTCTCTACAAACATCAAATCAGTGACTCGCTCCTGCAGGTTCATGCTCTACAACGTCTGTATGACCTCACACAGGAGGCGGAGCAGGTTCTAATCCATCTCCCATCTAGACTACTGCAACTGGCTGTTGGCTGGGCTCCCTGCTTGTGCCGTCAAACCTCTGCAACTTAACACTGAAGCCTGCCTGGTTTTCAAACTTCCCAAGTTCTCCCATGTCACCCTGCTCCTCCGCACACTCCACTGTCTTCCAGTCAAAGCTCACTTCCACTACAAGACCATGGTACTGGCCTACATAGGAACGGCCCCTTCCTACTTTAACCCTAAATGCTCCTGTAAGTCTCTGTGGATAAGATCGTCTGCTAAATTACTACAATGTCAAATGTAGATGGAGAGAAGAGCCAAGATGAGTATAACCTCCTGGCATTTAAACCTAGATTAAAAAAAAAAAAAAAAAAATAGATTAAAAAAAAATCTCACATACTATAAGACATTCTATTTTGGCATACTAAGAATGTGTCATGCGTGACTGCGTTGTTTCCCTGAACAGGCAGTTAACCCACTGTTCCTAGGCCGTCATTGAAAACAATAATTTCGTTCTTAACTGACTTGCCTAGTTAAATGAAGGAACAATGGACACTCTTACTGACAGTTGTGGCTGCTTTGTGTGATTTATTGTTGTATTTACCTTCTAGCCTTTGTGCTGTTGTTTGTACCATGTTTTGTGCTGCTAACACGTTGTGCTGCTGCCATGTTGTGTTGCTACCATGTTGTGTTGCTACCATGTTGTTGTCACGTTGTGCTGCTAACACGTTGTGTTGCTGCCATGTTGTTGTCACGTTGTGCTGCTAACATGTTGTGTTGCTACCATGTTGTTGTCACGTTGTGCTGCTGCCATGTTGTGTTGCTACCATGTTGTTGTGTTGCTACCATGTTGTTGTCACGTTGTGCTGCTAACACGTTGTGTTGCTGCCATGTTGTGTTGCTACCATGTTGTTGTCACGTTGTGCTGCTAACACGTTGTGTTGCTACCATGTTGTTGTCACGTTGTGCTGCTAACATGTTGTGTTGCTACCATGTTGTGTTGCTACCATGTTGTTGTCACGTTGTGCTGCTAACACGTTGTGTTGCTGCCATGTTGTGTTGCTACCATGTTGTTGTCACGTTGTGCTGCTAACACGTTGTGCTGCTGCCATGTTGTGTTGCTACCATGTTGTTGTCACGTTGTGCTGCTAACACGTTGTGTTGCTGCCATGTTGTGTTGCTACCATGTTGTTGTCAAGTTGTGTTGCTACCTTGCTGTGTTGTCATGTGTTGCTGTCTTGCTAAGTTGTTGTCTTAGGTCTCTCTTTATGTAGTGTTATGTTGCTACCATGTTGTTGCCATGTTCTGTTGCTACCATGCTGTGTTGTCATGTGTTGCTGTCTTGCTAAGTTGTTGTCTTAGGTCTCTGTTTATGTAGTGTTGTGTTGCTACCATGTTGTGTTGCTACCATGTTGTTGTCATGTTGTGTTGCTACCTTGCTGTGTTGTCATGTGTTGCTGTCTTGCTAAGTTGTTGTCTTAGGTCTCTCTTTATGTAGTGTTGTGTTGCTATCATGTTGTGCTGCTACCATGTTGTGCTGCTACCATGTTATGTTGTGTTGCTTCCATGCTGTGTTGTCATGTGTTGCCGTCTAGGGTTCACATCAAGGGGGGAGGAGTTTAAAATACTTTTTAGGGTTCACATCAAGGGGGGAGGAGTTTAAAATACTTTTTAGGGTTCACATCAAGGGGGAGGAGTTTAAAATACTTTTTAGGGTTCACATCAAGGGGGGAGGAGTTTAAAATACTTTTTAGGGTTCACATCAAGGGGGGAGGAGTTTAAAATACTTTTTAGGGTTCACATCAAGGGGGGAGGAGTTTAAAATACTTTTTAGGGTTCACATCAAGGGGGGAGGAGTTTAAAATACTTTTTAGGGTTCACATCAAGGGGGGAGGAGTTTAAAATACTTTTTTAGATCTGATTCCCAGACAGTTTCCATTTCCTTCCAACCTCTTCTTAGTGTGGGTGTGTGTTGCTACACATTCTCTTCTTAGTGTGTTGCTACACATCCTCTTCTTAGTGTGTTGCTGACCATTCTCTTCTTAGTGTGTTGCTGCACATTCTCTTCTTAGTGTGTTGCTGCACATTCTCTTCTTAGTGTGTTGCTGCACATTCTCTTCTTAGTGTGTTGCTGCACATTCTCTTCTTAGTGTGTTGCTGCACATTCTCTTCTTAGTGTGTTGCTGCACATTCTCTTCTTAGTGTGTTGCTGACCATTCTCTTCTTAGTGTGTTGCTGCACATTCTCTTCTTAGTGTGTTGCTGCACATTCTCTTCTTAGTGTGTTGCTGACCATTCTCTTCTTAGTGTGTTGCTGACCATTCTCTTCTTAGTGTGTTGCTGACCATTCTCTTCTTAGTGTGTTGCTGACCATTCTCTTCTTAGTGTGTTGCTGACCATTCTCTTCTTAGTGTGTTGCTGACCATTCTCTTCTTAGTGTGTTGCTGCACATTCTCTTCTTAGTGTGTTGCTGACCATTCTCTTCTTAGTGTGTTGCTGACCATTCTCTTCTTAGTGTGTTGCTGACCATTCTCTTCTTAGTGTGTTGCTGACCATTCTCTTCTTAGTGTGTTGCTGACCATTCTCTTCTTAGTGTGTTGCTGACCATCCTCTTCTTAGTGTGTTGCTGCACATTCTCTTCTTAGTGTGTTGCTGACCATCCTCTTCTTAGTGTGTTGCTGACCATCCTCTTCTTAGTGTGTTGCTGCACATTCTCTTCTTAGTGTGTTGCTGCACATTCTCTTCTTAGTGTGTTGCTGACCATTCTCTTCTTAGTGTGTTGCTGACCATCCTCTTTTTAGTGTGGGTGTCTGTTGCTGACCATCCTCTTCTTAGTGTGTTGCTGACCATTCTCTTCTTAGTGTGTTGCTGACCATCCTCTTTTTAGTGTGGGTGTCTGTTGCTGACCATCCTCTTCTTAGTGTGGGTGTCTGTTGCTGACCATAATCTTCTTAGTGTGGGTGTCTGTTGCTGACCATCCTCTTCTTAGTGTGGGTGTCTGTTGCTGACCATTCTCTTCTTAGTGTGGGTGTCTGTTGCTGACCATTCTCTTCTTAGTGTGGGTGTCTGTTGCTGACCATTATCTTCTTCGTGTGGGTGTCTGTTGCTGACCATTCTCTTCTTAGTGTGGGTGTCTGTTGCTGACCATCCTCTTCTTAGTGTGGGTGTCTGTTGCTGACCATCCTCTTCTTAGTGTGGGTGTCTGTTGCTGACCATTCTCTTCTTAGTGTGGTGTCTGTTGCTGACCATCCTCTTCTTGAGTGTGGGTGTCTGTTGCTGACCATCCTCTTCTTAGTGTGGGTGTCTGTTGCTGACCATCCTCTTCTTAGTGTGGGTGTCTGTTGCTGACCATTCTCTTCTTAGTGTGGGTGTCTGTTGCTGACCATTCTCTTCTTAGTGTGGGTGTCTGTTGCTGACCATTATCTTCTTCGTGTGGGTGTCTGTTGCTGACCATTCTCTTCTTAGTGTGGGTGTCTGTTGCTGACCATCCTCTTCTTAGTGTGGGTGTCTGTTGCTGACCATCCTCTTCTTAGTGTGGGTGTCTGTTGCTGACCATTCTCTTCTTAGTGTGGGTGTCTGTTGCTGACCATCCTCTGCAGAATGACATGCCACTGCTGACTTCCTTAACTGGGTCATTACACCAATTCAGTGCTTTTTGAGAAGTGTAACTTGGTCAAAATAAATAGTGTGATTTCCCCTAATTGTGACATTCTGTCATAATGTTCAACTTCATGAAAAACACTTTTTTACCATCTCAAGAGGTTAAATAAAAAATACTATATTAAGTTCCAAATAAATTAACAGGGTTGACAATAACAGGGTTGATTATTTATTCTTAAATCAGCCATGAATCCACTTGTGACAAAGGGAACGGAAGCTGGTTGTGTGAATTGAATGCAAGCTTCACAAAATATACAGTACCAGTCAAAAGTTTGGACACACCTACTCATTCAAGAGGTTTTCTTTATTTTGACTATTTTCTACATTGTTGAATAATAGTGAAGACATCAACTATGAATCATGTAGTAACCATAAAAGTGTTGAATATTTCTTCAAAGTAGCCACCCTTTGCCCGTATGACAGCTTTGTACACTCTTGGCATTCTCTCAACAAGCTTCATGAGGTAGTCACCTGGACTGCATTTCAATTAACAGGTGTGCCTGGTTAACAGGTGTGCCAGGTTAACAGGTGTGCCTGGTTAACAGGTGTGCCAGGTTAACAGGTGTGCCTGGTTAACAGGTGTGCCAGGTTAACAGGTGTGCCTGGTTAACAGGTGTGCCTGGTTAATTGTTAAATAGTGGAATGTCTTTCCTTCTTAGTGCATTTGAGCCAATCAGTGGTGTTGTGAAGGGAAGGTATACAGAAGATTTGAGCCAATAAGTGGTGTTGTGAAGGGGTGGTATTCAGAAGATTTGAGCCAATCAGTGGTGTTGTGAAGGGATGGTATTCAGAAGATTTGAGCCAATCAGTGGTGTTGTGAAGGGATGGTATTCATAAGATTTGAGCCAATCAGTGGTGTTGTGAAGGGATGGTATTCAGAAGATTTGAGCCAATCAGTGGTGTTGTGAAGGGATGGTATTCAGAAGATTTGAGCCAATCAGTGGTGTTGTGAAGGGGTGGTATTCAGAAGATTTGAGCCAATCAGTGGTGTTGTGAAGGGATGGTATTCAGAAGATTTGAGCCAATCAGTGGTGTTGTGAAGGGATGGTATTCATAAGATTTGAGCCAATCAGTTGTGTTGTGAAGGGATGGTATTCAGAAGATTTGAGCCAATCAGTTGTGTTGTGAAGGGATGGTATTCAGAAGACAGCCCTATTTGGTAAAATACCATATTATGGCAAGAACAACTCAAATAAGCAAAGAGAAATGACAGTCCATCATTACTTGAAGACATTCCTTCAAGAACTTTGAAAGTTTCTTCAAGTGCAGTCGCAAAAACCATCAAGCTCTATGATGAATCTGGCTCTCATGAGGACCGCCACAGGAAAGGGAGACCCAGAGTTACCTCGGCTGCAGAGGATAAGATCATTAGAGTTACCAGCCTCAGAAGTTGCAGTCCAAATAAATGCTTCACAGAGTTGGCCCTGGCTCTGAACTGGAATACCCAGACAGCCTGGCTGTGGGCTGGAATACCCAGACAGCCTGGCTCTGAACTGGAATACCCAGACAGCCTGGCTGTGGGCTAGAATACCCAGACAGCCTGGCTCTGAACTGGAATACCCAGACAGCCTGGCTGTGGGCTGCAATACCCAGACAGCCTGGCTCTGAACTGGAATACCCAGACAGCCTGGCTCTGGGCTGTAATACCCAGACAGCCTGGCTCTGGGCTGGAATACCCAGACAGCCTGGCTGTAGGCTGGAATACCCAAACAGCCTGGCTCTGAACTGGAATACCCAGACAGCCTGGCTCTGGGCTGGAATACCCAGACAGCCTGGCTGTAGGCTTGAATACCCAAACAGCCTGGCTCTGAACTGGAATACCCAGACAGCCTGGCTGTGGGCTGGAATACCCAAACAGCCTGGCTGTGGGCTGGAATACCTAAACAGCCTGGCTGTAGGCTGGAATACCCAGACAGCCTGGGTCTGAACTGGAATGCCTAGACAGCCTGGCTCTGAACTGGAATAACAAGACAGCCTGGCTCTGAACTGGAATACCCAGACAGCCTGGCTCTGGGCTGGAATACCCAGACAGCCTGGCTCTGAACTGGAATACCCAGACAGCCTGGCTCTGAACTGGAATACCCAAACAGTCTGGCTCTGAACTGGAATACCCAAACAGCCTGGCTCTGAACTGGAATACCCAGACAGCCTGGCTCTGAACTGGAATACCCAGACAGCCTGGCTCTGAACTGGAATACCCAGACAGCCTGGCTCTGAACTGGAATACCCAGACAGCCTGGCTCTGAACTGGAATACCCAGACAGCCTGGCTCTGAACTGGAATACCCAGACAGCCTGGCTCTGAACTGGAATACCCAAACAGCCTGGCTCTGAACTGGAATACCCAGACAGCCTGGCTGTGGGCTGAAATACCCAGACATCCTTGCTCTGGGCTCTGCTGCTGAACAATGTCAACTAATCTGTCCGCTGAAAAAGGATCTATTATAATGTCACCAGAATGGCCCTTGTCCATTGGTAACTATTACTGAATGATACTTTACCTTTACGCCAAGCAAAAGGGGAACCTCAGCCATTTTATCAATTACTTTATTCTGAACACATTAAGTACATACTTTGTATAAGGCACAGTATAATTGAGAGAGGAATTAGATCACATTTTGTGATTTTTTTTCTTTGATTTCTTTGATTACATGACACATAGAATGATATCCTCACAGTACACACCATATAAAATGATACCCTTAATGTACAGTACATGACACATAGAATGATATCCTCACTGTACAGTACATGACACATAGAATGATATCCTTACTGTACAGTACATGACATAGAATGATATCCTTACTGTACAGTACATGACATAGAATGATATCCTTACTGTACAGTACATGACACATAGAATGATATCCTCACTGTACAGTACATGACACATAGAATGATATCCTTACTGTACAGTACATGACACATAGAATGATATCCTCACTGTACAGTACATGACACATAGAATGATATCCTTACTGTACAGTACATGACACATAGAATGATATCCTCACTGTACAGTACATGACACATAGAATGATATCCTTACTGTACAGTACATGACACATAGAATGATATCCTTACTGTACAGTACATGACACATAGAATGATATCCTTACTGTACAGTACATGACACATAGAATGATATCCTTACTGTACAGTACATGACACATAGAATGATATCCTCACTGTACAGTACATGACACATAGAATGATATCCTTACTGTACAGTACATGACACACAGAATGATATCCTCAATGTACAGTACATGACACATAGAATGATATCCTCACTGTACAGTACATGACACATAGAATGATATCCTCACTGTACAGTACACAACACATAGAATGATATCCTTACTGTACAGTACATGACACATAGAATGATATCCTCACTGTACAGTACATGACACATAGAATGATATCCTTACTGTACAGTACATGACACATAGAATGATATCCTCTCTGTACAGTACATGACACATAGAATGATATCCTCACTGTACAGTACATGGCACATAGAATGATATCCTTACTGTACAGTACATGACACATAGAATGATATCCTTACTGTACAGTACATGACACATAGAATGATATCCTCACTGTACAGTACATGGCACATAGAATGATATCCTTACTGTACAGTACATGACACATAGAATGATATCCTCACTGTACAGTACACAACACATAGAATGATATCCTTACTGTACAGTACACAACACATAGAATGATATCCTTACTGTACAGTACATGGCACATAGAATGATATCCTTACTGTACAGTACATGACACATAGAATGATATCCTCACAGTACACACCATATAAAATGATACCCTTAATGTACAGTACATGACACATAGAATGATATCCTCACTGTACAGTACATAACACATAGAATGATATCCTTACTGTACAGTACATGACACATAGAATGATATCCTTACTGTACAGTACATGGCACATAGAATGATATCCTTACTGTACAGTACATGGCACATAGAATGATATCCTTACTGTACAGTACATGGCACATAGAATGATATCCTTACTGTACAGTACATGACACATAGAATGATATCCTTACTGTACAGTACATGACACATAGAATGATATCCTTACTGTACAGTACATGACACATAGAATGATATCCTCACTGTACAGTACATGACATAGAATGATATCCTCACTGTACAGTACATGACACATAGAATGATATCCTCACTGTACAGTACATGACACATAGAATGATATCCTCACTGTACAGTACATGACACATATAATGATATCCTCACTGTACAGTACATGACACATAGAATGATATCCTCACTGTACAGTACATGACACATAGAATGATATCCTCTCTGTACAGTACATGACACAGAATGATATCCTCTCTGTACAGTACATGGCACATAGAATGATATCCTTACTGTACAGTACATGACACATAGAATGATATCCTTACTGTACAGTACACAACACATAGAATGATATCCTCTCTGTACAGTACATGACACATAGAATGATATCTGCAATGTACAGTACATGACACATAACATTTCCTAGAGCTCCTTATGCCAAGTATTTACAGGAATTAGTACTTGGCCTTCTACTGTCTCTATACTGGTGTTACAATGCTCTCATGTCTGTGACTCGTGCATACAGTATGGCCTCATTGTTTAGAGCTTGTAAGTAAGCATTTCACTGTAAGGTCTTGACAAATACACTTTGATTTGATTTGAACACGTGGTAAAGCTGTCATAGACAGACAGTAAAGCTAGGAGACAATTAGCTCCCCTCATTAACAATGATTGTGTCCCAAATGGCACCCTATTCCCTATATAGTGGTACTACTATAGACCAGAGCCCTATTCCCTATATAGTGCACTACTATAGACCAGAGTCCTATTCCCTATATAGTGCACTACTATAGACCAGAGCCCTATTCCCTATATAGTGCACTACTATAGACCAGAGCCATATTCCCTATATAGTACACTACTATAGACCAGAGTCCTATTCCCTATATAGTGCACTACTATAGACCAGAGCCCTATTCCCTATATAGTGCACTACTATAGACCAGAGCCCTATTCCCTATATATAGTGGCACTACTATAGACCAGAGCCCTATTCCCTATATAGTGCACTACTATAGACCAGAGCCCTATT
Source organism: Oncorhynchus keta (assembly GCF_023373465.1). NCBI lineage: Eukaryota > Metazoa > Chordata > Actinopteri > Salmoniformes > Salmonidae > Oncorhynchus > Oncorhynchus keta. The sequence continues at coordinate 97,352,216 of NC_068421.1, read as the reverse complement.
AACTATATAGTGCACTACTATAGACCAGAGCCCTATTCCCTATATAGTGCACTACTTTAGACCAGAGCCCTATTCCCTATATAGTGCACTACTTTAGACCAGAGCCCTATTCCCTATATAGTGCACTACTATAGACCAGAGCCCTATTCCCTATATAGTGCACTACTTTAGACCAGAGCCCTATTCCCTATATAGTAAACTACTATAGACCAGAGCCCTATTCCCTATATTGTGCACAACTTTTCACCAGAGCACTCAAAAGTAGTGCTCTGTATCAGGGACTAGGGTGTAATTTGTGACACAGCCCATTCTAACCACCATGCCCCCATATTTGATCTCCCCTGAGACCTGTGCTAGTATTCAATTATGCAATTGAAAAGTTTTGCAGTATGTAGGGAATAGGGTACTATTTGATTTATATGTAGGGAATAGGGTACTATTTGATTTCTATGTAGGGAATAGGGTACTATTTGATTTCTATGTAGGGAATAGGGTACTATTTGATTTCTATGTAGGGAATAGGGTACTATTTTGATTTCTATGTAGGGAATAGGGTACTATTTGATTTCTATGTAGGAATAGGGTACTATTTGATTTCTATGTAGGGAATAGGGTACTATTTGATTTCTATGTAGGGAATAGGGTGCTATTTGATTTCTATGTAGGGAATAGGGTGCTATTTTGATTTCTATGTAGGGAATAGGGTGCTATTTGATTTCTATGTAGGGAATAGGGTAATTTGATTTCTATGGGGAATAGGGTGCTATTTGATTTCTATGTAGGGAATAGGGTGCCATTTTGATTTCTATGTAGGGAATAGGGTAATTTGATTTCTATGTAGGGAATAGGGTGCTTTTGATTTGATTTCTATGTAGGGAATAGGGTGCTATTTGATTTCTATTTAGGGTGCTATTTGATTTCTATGTAGGGAATAGGGTGCTATTTGATTTCTATGTAGGGAATAGGGTGCTATTTGATTTCTATGTAGGGAATAGGGTACTATTTGATTTCTATGTAGGGAATAGGGTGCCATTTTGCCATTTGATTTCTATGTAGGGAATAGGGCCATTTTGATTTCTATGTAGGGAATCTATGTAGGGAATAGGGTATTTTGATTTCTATTTGATTTCTATGTAGGGAATAGGGTGCTATTTGATTTCTATGTAGGGAATAGGGTGCTATTTGATTTCTATGTAGGGAATAGGGTGCTATTTGATTTCTATGTAGGGAATAGGGTGCTATTTTGATTTCTATGTAGGGAATAGGGTACTATTTTGATTTCTATGTAGGGAATAGGGTACTATTTGATTTCTATGTAGGGAATAGGGTACTATTTGATTTCTATGTAGGGAATAGGGTATTTCTATTTAGATTTTGATTTATGTAGGGAATAGGGTGCTATTTGATTTCTATGTAGGGAATAGGGATGCTATTTGATTTCTATGTAGGGAATAGGGTGCTAATTTCTAGGGGAATAGGGTGCTATTTTGATTTCTATGTAGGGAATAGGGTACTATTTGATTTCTATGTAGGGAATAGGGTACTATTTGATTTCTATGTAGGGAATAGGGTACTATTTGATTTCTATGTAGGGAATAGGGTACTATTTGATTTCTATGTAGGGAATAGGGTACTATTTTGATTTCTATGTAGGGAATAGGGTACTATTTTGATTTCTATGTAGGGAATAGGGTACTATTTTGATTTCTATGTAGGGAATAGGGTACTATTTGATTTCTATGTAGGGAATAGGGTACTATTTTGATTTCTATGTAGGGAATAGTGTACTATTTGATTTCTATGTAGGGAATAGGGTACTATTTGATTTCTATGTAGGGAATAGGGTACTATTTGATTTCTATGTAGGGAATAGGGTACTATTTGATTTCTATGTAGGGAATAGGGTACTATTTGATTTCTATGTAGGGAATAGGGTGCCATTTAGCACTTGACCAGGCAGAGCCAGCAGGGTCCCCAGGGCTGACAGATCCCCACAGGGAGGAACACTGCCCACTCACAACCTCAGCACCACTACAGTATAGGCTATAGGTATTCCACATATAGTGCAGTACTTGTTTTGTCGTAGGGAATAGGCAGCTATTTGGTACGCCAGCGCTGTAGAATTCCCCCGTAGGGAGGAAACCCACTCAGCCACACAGCCTCATCACGACTACACTACAGTAGAACTGCCTGCCTGGGAACAAAATGTCATATTCAAATCCATGAATTTCTTAGTTTCAATCTTTGTGGCCACCAGGCAGCACAGATACAGCAGTTCACCTTCGATGGCATGCGGTGCGGGGTGAGAAAAATAACGTCTCTCTGTCTCCATCCTAGAACAACTGTCATTAGTTCTGTTCTTTATATTCACAGTAGCCTAAGTGGTTGGCAAGCAAAGCTGCTGCGTTGTTCTTATTTCCTGTTAGTGGAATCTCATTGGTGCTGCATGGTGTGTTATTGGTTCTGCCAGACAGATACCTTTGAATGATTGGAAGGGATCCCTGTGTTTCTGATTAACAGTCGTGATAGTGGACATGGGGGTTGAATGAATGGCCCCTGTCTGTATTAGTGTCTACCTTAACCATTATTAAAAATATATACCAGCAGCAGTGTGTGAAAATCTTGTGAAGACTTACAGAAAACGTTTGTCCTCTGTCATTGCCAACAAAGGGTATATAACAAAGTATTGAGATAAACTTTTGTTATTGACCAAATACTTATTTTCCACCATAATTTGCAAATAAATTCATAAAAAATCCTACAATGTGATTTTCTGGATTTTTTTTCTCATTTTGTTTGTCATAGTTGAAGTGTACCTATGATGACAATTACAGGCCTCTCTCCCAGCAACCAACACTTAGCTAGTATAGCGATATGTAAATGGTGATGGGCACAGAGAAGGAATGCCTCTCCTTGCCAAGAGTGTTCATGGGGGGCAGGGACTGCTAACAGAGATTGACGAGGGTGCTTTTCCCATACTGATATACTCAAATACAAGTCTGAAAAGCCTGCCTGTGTTGCTGTGTTGCTGTTTTATGTTCAGAGTCATATTCCTGTCAAATTTAGACAAGATACGCCAAATGCTGTTGAAGTAATATGGTCACAGGTTCAACCGCCTCACCTAAAGCCCATTCTGGTGGGAAGCTGCTATAGACCAACAAGTGTTAACAGTCAGTATCTGGATAATGTTAAATACTGTTGAAGTAATATGTCTACAGGTTCATCTGCCTCACCTAAAGCCCATTCTGGTGGGAAGCTGCTATAGACCACCAAGTGTTAACAGTCAGTATCTGGATAATGTTAAATACTGTTGAAGTAATATGGCTACAGGTTCATCTGCCTCACCTAAAGCCCATTCTGGTGGGAAGCTGCTATAGACCACCAAGTGTTAACAGTCAGTATCTGGATAATGTTAAATACTGTTGTAGTAATATGGCTACAGGTTCATCTGCCTCACCTAAAGCCCATTCTGGTGGGAAGCTGCTATAGACCACCAAGTGCTAACAGTCAGTATCTGGATAATATGTGTGAAATGCTTGATAATGTACGTGATATCAACAGAGAGGTATACAGTATTTCTTTAGTCATTTAAATATTGGCTGGCTTTCATCAAGCTGCCCACTCAAGAGAAAACTTCAAACGGTAACCAGTGCCTTCAACCTGGTTGAGGTTATCAGTCAACCTACCAGGGTAGTTACAAACAGCACAGGAATGACATCATCAATAAGTATTGATCACATCTTTACTGATGCTGCAGAAATGTGCTTTAAAACAGTATCCAGATCCATCAGATGTAGTGATCACAATATAGTAGCCATATCTAGGAAAACCACAGACAAACAAAGGTCCAAAGGCTGGGCCTAAGATAGTGTATAAGAGGACAGGCTGGGCCTAATATAGTGTATAAGAGGTCAGGCTGGGCCTAATATAGTGTATAAGAGGTCAGGCTGGGCCTAATATAGTGTATAAGAGGTCAGGCTGGGCCTAATATAGTGTATAAGAGGACAGGCTGGGCCTAATATAGTGTATAAGAGGTCAGGCTGGGCCTAATATAGTGTATAAGAGGTCATGGGGCCTAATATAGTGAATAAGAGGACAGGCAGGGCCTAATATAGTGTATAAGAGGTCAGGCTGGGCCTAATATAGTGTATAAGAGGACAGGCTGGGCCTAATATAGTGTATAAGAGGTCAGGCTGGGCCTAATATAGTGTATAAGAGGACAGGCTGGGCCTAATATAGTGTATAAGAGGTCAGGCTGGGCCTAATATAGTATATAAGAGGACAGGCTGGGCCTAATATAGTGTATAAGAGGTCAGGCTGGGCCTAATATAGTGTATAAGAGGACAGGCTGGGCCTAATATAGTATATAAGAGGTCAGGCAGGGCCTAATATAGTATATAAGAGGTCAGGCAGGGCCTAATATAGTGTATAAGAGGTCAGGCTGGGCCTAATATAGTGTATAAGAGGTCAGGCTGGGCCTAATATAGTGTATAAGAGGTCATACTGGGCCTAATATAGTGTATAAGAGGTCAGGCTGGGCCTAATATAGTGTATAAGAGGTCAGGCTGGGCCTAATATAGTGTATAAGAGGTCAGGCTGGGCCTAATATAGTGTATAAGAGGTCAGGCTGGGCCTAATATAGTGTATAAGAGGTCAGGCTGGGCCTAATATAGTGAATAAGAGGACAGGCAGGGCCTAATATAGTGTATAAGAGGTCAGGCTGGGCCTAATATAGTGTATAAGAGGTCAGGCTGGGCCTAATATAGTGAATAAGAGGACAGGCAGGGCCTAATATAGTGTATAAGAGGTCAGGCTGGGCCTAATATAGTGTATAAGAGGTCAGGCTGGGCCTAATATAGTGTATAAGAGGTCAGGCTGGGCCTAATATAGTGTATAAGAGGACAGGCAGGGCCTAATATAGTGTATAAGAGGTCAGGCTGGGCCTAATATAGTGTATAAGAGGTCAGACTGGGCCTAATATAGTGTATAAGAGGTCAGGCTGGGCCTAATATAGTGTATAAGAGGACAGGCTGGGCCTAATATAGTGTATAAGAGGTCAGGCTGGGCCTAATATAGTGTATAAGAGGTCAGGCTGGGCCTAATATAGTGTATAAGAGGTCAGGCTGGGCCTAATATAGTGTATAAGAGGTCAGGCTGGGCCTAATATAGTGTATAAGAGGTCAGGCTGGGCCTAATATAGTGTATAAGAGGTCAGGCTGGGCCTAATATAGTGTATAAGAGGTCAGGCTCGGCCTAATATAGTGTATAAGAGGTCAGGCTGGGCCTAATATAGTGTATAAGAGGTCAGGCTGGGCCTAATATAGTGTATAAGAGGTCAGGCTGGGCCTAATATAGTGTATAAGAGGTCAGGCTGGGCCTAATATAGTGTATAAGAGGTCAGGTTGGGCCTAATATAGTGTATAAGAGGAAAGGCTGGACCTAATATAGTGTATAAAAGGTCAGGTTGGGCCTAATATAGTGAATAAGAGGTCAGGCTGGTCCTAATATAGTGTATAAGAGGTCAGGCTGGGCCTAATATAGTATATAAGAGGACAGGCTGGGCCTAATATAGTGTATAAGAGGTCAGGCTGGGCCTAATATAGTATATAAGAGGTCAGGCTGGGCCTAATATAGAGTATAAGAGGACAGGCTGGGCCTAATATAGTGTATAAGAGGTCAGGCTGGGCCTAATATAGTGTATAAGAGGACAGGCTGGGCCTAATATAGTGTATAAGAGGTCAGGCTGGGCCTAATATAGTGTATAAGAGGACAGGCTGGGCCTAATATAGTGTATAAGAGGACAGGCTGGGCCTAATATAGAGTATAAGAGGACAGGCTGGGCCTAATATAGTATATAAGAGGTCAGGCTGGGCCTAATATAGTGTATAAGAGGTCAGGCTGGGCCTAATATAGTGTATAAGAGGTCAGGCTGGGCCTAATATAGTGTATAAGAGGACAGGCTGGGCCTAATATAGTGTATAAGAGGTCATATAAGAAGTCTTGTAGTGATTCATGTGTTGTTGATGTAAATCATATTTATTGGTCTGTGGTGTGTAATGAGGAGCAACCAGACGCTGCTGGTCTGTGGTGTGTAATGAGGAGCAACCAGACACTGCTGGTCTGTGGTGTGTAATGAGGAGCAACCAGACGCTGCTGGTCTGTGGTGTGTAATGAGGAGCAACCAGACGCTGCTGGTCTGTGGTGTGTAATGAGGAGCAACCAGACGCTGCTGGTCTGTGGTGTGTAATGAGGAGCAAGCAGACGCTGCTGGTCTGTGGTGTGTAATGTGGAGCAACCAGACGCTGCTGGTCTGTGGTGTGTAATGAGGAGCAACCAGACGCTGCTGGTCTGTGGTGTGTAATGAGGAGCAACCAGACGCTGCTGGTATGGTTGAGGGATGAGGAGCAACCAGACGCTGCTGGTATGGTTGAGGGATGAGGAGCAACCAGACGCTGCTGGTATGGTTGAGGGATGAGGAGCAACCAGACGCTGCTGGTATGGTTGAGGGATGAGGAGCAACCAGACGCTGCTGGTATGGTTGAGGGATGAGGAGCAACCAGACGCTGCTGGTCTGTGGTGTGTAATGAGGAGCAACCAGACGCTGCTGGTCTGTGGTGTGTAATGAGGAGCAACCAGACGAGACGCTGCTGGTATGGTTGAGGGATGAGGAGCAACCAGACGCTGCTGGTCTGTGGTGTGTAATGAGGAGCAACCAGACGCTGCTGGTCTGTGGTGTGTAATGAGGAGCAACCAGACGCTGCTGGTCTGTGGTGTGTAATGAGGAGCAACCAGACGCTGCTGGTCTGTGGTGTGTAATGAGGAGCAACCAGACGCTGCTGGTCTGTGGTGTGTAATGAGGAGCAACCAGACGCTGCTGGTCTGTGGTGTGTAATGAGGAGCAACCAGACGCTGCTGGTCTGTGGTGTGTAATGAGGAGCAACCAGACGCTGCTGGTCTGTGGTGTGTAATGAGGAGCAACCAGACGCTGCTGGTCTGTGGTGTGTAATGAGGATCAACCAGACGCTGCTGGTCTGTGGTGTGTAATGAGGAGCAACCAGACGCTGCTGGTATGGTTGAGGGAATGGCAAATAAGTCTGGCTGCACAACCAATTATCAAACCTACTGCAAATTGAGAATTAATGTGACTAAACAGAACAAAAAGAAGAAACTATTCTATGAAACAAAGATGAATTATGTAAAGAATGATCGTAAAAAGCTTTGGAGCACCTTAAATGACATTTGGTCAAAAAGTCAAACTCTGATCCATCGTTCGTTGAATCAAATGGCTCATGAATGTAAAAAAAAAAACACTACTATTGCCAATTACAATACTTTTTTCATTGGCAAGATTAGCAAACTAACATGCCAGCAATAAACTCTGACACAACACATCCAAGTAAAACTAATCAAATTATGTAAGACAAGCGATGTCATTTTGAATTCCGTAAAGCGAGTGTGGTAGTGGTGAAAACAATGTAGTTGTCTATCAACAATGAGAAACCACCGGGTTCTGACAATGGAAAATTACTGAGGATAATAGCGAAAGACATTGCCACTCCTATTTGCCAGATCTTCTTCAATCTAAACCTACTAGACAGTGTGTTGCCCTCAGGCCTGGAGGGAAGCAAAAGTAATTCCGAAAACCAAAAATAGTAAAGCCCCCTTTACTGGCTCAAATAGCCAACCAATCAGCCTGTTACCAACCCTCTGTTTGACCAGATACAATGCTATTTTATGGTGTTGAACACTGATCTGTAGTCAATGAATTCCCACATAGGTGTTTATTTTGTCCAGGTGGGAAAGGGCAGTGTGGAGTGCAATAGAGATTGCATCATCTGCGGATATGTTGCAAATTGGAGTGGGTCTAGGGTTTCTGGGATAATGGTGTTGATGTGAGCCATGACCAGCCTTTCAAAGCACTTCATGGCTACAGACGTGAATGCTACGGGCCGGTAGTTATTTAGGCAGGTTGCCTTCGTGTTCTTGGGCACAGGGACTAGGGTGGTCTGCTTGAAACATGTTGGTATTACATACTCAGTCAGGGACTGGTTGAAAATGTCAGTGAAGACACTTGCCAGTTGGTCAGCGCATGCTCGGAGTACACGTCCTGGTAATCTGTCTGTTCCTGCGGCCTTGTGAATGTTGACCTATTTAAAGGTCTTACTCACATCGGCTACGGAAAGCATGTTTCAGTGTTGCCTCGAAGCGAGCATAGATGTATTTTAGCTCGCCTGGAAGGTCCGTGTCACTGGGCAGCTCTTGGCTGTGCTTCCCTTTCTAGTCAGTAATAGTTTGCAGCCCTGCCACATCCGACGAGCATCGGAGCCGGTGTAATAGGATTCGATCTTAGTCCTGTATTGACGCTTTGTCTGTTTGATGGTTTGTCGAAGGGCATAATGAGATTTCTTATAAGCTTCTGGGTTAGTGTCCCGCTCCTTGAAAGCGGCAGCTCTACCCTTTAGCTCAGTGCAGATGTTGCCTGTAATCCATGGCTTCTGGTTGGGGTATGTACGTGCGGTCACTGTGGGGATGACGTCATCGATGCACTTATTGATGAAGCCAGTGACTGATGTGGTGTACTCCTCAATGCCATTGGAAGAATCCCAGAACATATTCCAGTCTGTGCTACCAAAACAGTCCTGTAGCTTAACATCTGCTTCATCTGACCACTTCTTATTGACCGAGTCACTGGTGCTTCCCGCTTTAATTTTTGCTTGTAAGCAGGAATCAGGAGGATAGAATTATGGTCGGATTTTCCAAAAGGAGGGTGAGGGAGAACATTCTATGCTTCTCTGTGTGTGGAGTAAAGGTGGTCTAGAGCTTTTTTCCCTCTGGTTGCACATTTAACATGCTGGTAGAAATTAGGTAAAGCAGATTTAAGTTTCCCTGCATTAAAGTCCCCGGCCACTAGGAGCACCACCTATGGACAAGCGGAGGAAAACAGAGGTTAACTTAAAGGGAGGGTTACATGATCAGGTTGACAACAGAGGTTAAAGGCAGGGTCACATGATCAGGTTGACAACAGATGTTAACTTAAAGGGAGGGTTACATGATCAGGTTGACAACAGAGGTTAAAGGCAGGGTCACATGATCAGGTTGACAACAGAGGTTAAAGGCAGGGTCACATGATCAGGTTGACAACAAAGGTTAAAGGCAGGGTCACATGATCAGGTTGACAACAGAGGTTAAAGGCAGGGTCACATGATCAGGTTGACAACAGATGTTAACTTAAAGGGAGGGTTACATGATCAGGTTGACAACAGAGGTTAAAGGCAGGGTCACATGATCAGGTTGACAACAAAGGTTAAAGGCAGGGTCACATGATCAGGTTGACAACAGAGGTTAAAGGCAGGGTCACATGATCAGGTTGACAACAGATGTTAACTTAAAGGGAGGGTTACATGATCAGGTTGACAACAGAGGTTAAAGGCAGGGTCACATGATCAGGTTGACAACAAAGGTTAAAGGCAGGGTCACATGATCAGGTTGACAACAGAGGTTAAAGGCAGGGTCACATGATCAGGTTGACAACAGAGGTTAAAGGCAGGGTCACATGATCAGGTTGACAACAAAGGTTAAAGGCAGGGTCACATGATCAGGTTGACAACAGAGGTTAAAAGCAGGGTCACATGATCAGGTTGACAACAAAGGTTAAAGGCAGGGTCACATGATCAGGTTGACAACAGAGGTTAAAGGCAGGGTCACATGATCAGGTTGACAACAAAGGTTAGAGGCAGGGTCACATGATCAGGTTGACAACAAAGGTTAAAGGCAGGGTCACATGATCAGGTTGACAACAAAGGTTAAAGGCAGGGTCACACGATCAGGTTGACAACAGATGTTAACTTAAAGGGAGGGTTACATGATCAGGTTGACAACAGAGGTTAAAGGCAGGGTCACATGATCAGGTTGACAACAAAGGTTAAAGGCAGGGTCACATGATCAGGTTGACAACAAAGGTTAAAGGCAGGGTCACATGATCAGGTTGACAACAGAGGTTAAAGGCAGGGTCACATGATCAGGTTGACAACAAAGGTTAAAGGCAGGGTCACATGATCAGGTTGACAACAGAGGTTAAAGGCAGGGTCACATGATCAGGTTGACAACAGAGGTTAAAGGCAGGGTCACATGATCAGGTTGACAACAAAGGTTAAAGGCAGGGTCACATGATCAGGTTGACAACAGAGGTTAAATGCAGGGTCACATGATCAGGTTGACAACAGAGGTTAAAGGCAGGGTCACATGATCAGGTTGACAACAGAGGTTAAAGGCAGGGTCACATGATCAGGTTGACAACAAAGGTTAAAGGCAGGGTCACATGATCAGGTTGACAACAGAGGTTAAAGGCAGGGTCACATGATCAGGTTGACAACAAAGGTTAAAGGCAGGGCATTAGGACCATCGCACCAATAAATTTAACCCATCGCTACACTGCCACCTTCGAACAGGAAGGCATGAAAGGCAAATACCCAACACATAGCATCAAGAGGGCTAACCCACTTGGTGGTAATTGAAACAATACTTTCCGTTAATAGTTTTGCCTGAAATTCCAACGGCTTTAATGACAAATTGGACAGCCGGCAGAGGAAGTTCAAATCAAATCAAATCAAATCAAATGTATTTATATAGCCCTTCGTACATCAGCTGATATCTCAAAGTGCTGTACAGAAACCCAGCCTAAAACCCCAAACAGCAAGCAATGCAGGTGTAGAAGCACAAATTTTTTTTATCAGCAAGGCACCTTTTATCAACAAGGCACCTTTTATCAACAAGGCACCTTTTATCAACAAGGCACCTTTTATCAACAAGGCATCTTTTATCAACAAGGCATATTTTATCAACAAGGCACCTTTTATCAACAAGGCACCTTTTATCATCAAGGCACCTTTTGTCATCAAGGCACCTTTTATCAGCAAGGCATCTTTTATCATCAAGGCACCTTTTATCAACAAGGCACCTTTTATCAACAAGGCATCTTTTATCAACAAGGCATATTTTATCAACAAGGCACCTTTTATCAACAAGGCACCTTTTATCATCAAGGCACCTTTTGTCATCAAGGCACCTTTTATCAGCAAGGCACCTTTTATCATCAAGGCACCTTTTGTCATCAAGGCACCTTTTGTCATCAAGGCACCTTTTGTCATCAAGGCACCTTTTGTCATCAAGGCACCTTTTGTCATCAAGGCACCTTTTATCATCAAGGCACCTTTTGTCATCAAGGCACCTTTTGTCATCAAGGCACCTTTTATCAGCAAGGCACCTTTTATCAACAAGGCACCTTTTGTCATCAAGGCACCTTTTATCATCAAGGCACCTTTTGTCATCAAGGCACCTTTTATCAGCAAGGCACCAAGCTAGCTTTCTATTATTGGGCGAGGAGGCCCTAATGTTACTGCACATGCACAGTAAAGTATACAAGTCAATGTAATCAATCAGGTCAATGCAATCAAAAAGGTCTGTCTGGCTAAAGTTAGAGTTAACATAAAATGGGTCCAACTTTAATTGAAGTGCAGTTTATAAATCATCTATAACCATATGTCATGCTTTATAATGAGTTAATTCATGTGGCCTAACTGTGTGACATAAACACCAATGTCAATTGTGGCATTAATCCACTATGTCGTATATATGACATAAACATGTGCCTCTGAAAGGTTGGCATAAGCACGGCTTAATAAAATCAAATCAAATTTTATTTGTCACATACACATGGTTAGCAGATGTTAATGCGAGTGTAGCGAAATGCTTGTGCTTCTAGTTCCGACAATGCAGTGATAACCAACAAGTAATCTAACTAACAATTCCAAAACTACTGTCTTATACACAGTGTAAGGGGATAAAGAATATGTACATAAGGATATATGAATGAGTGATGGTACAGGGCAGCATACAGTAGATGGTATCGAGTACAGTATATACATATGAGATGAGTATGTAGACAAAGTAAACAAAGTGGCATAGTTAAAGTGGCTAGTGATACATGTATTACATAAGGATGCAGTCGATGATATAGAGTACAGTATATACGTATGCATATGAGATGAATAATGTAGGGTAAGTAACATTATATAAGGTAGCATTGTTTAAAGTGGCTAGTGATATATTTACATTATTTCCCAATAAAGGCTTTATAAATAATATTACATTGAATATAAATATATTAAATATATATAAATATATTAAATATAAAAACATATTAAATAAAAGATCTACAGTGTACCGTTGTCAAGTCATACTAATAAAAACCTTCTCGGGTTGGCCCTGTTTGCCTCTTGGATCCATAGCCAATATTGACCCCAACCTTCCCCAAAATGATGAGCAGCATGGTAGGAGGGGCAGCAGGGAATGGTAGGGCAGGGCAGTCAGGGTAGGCAGGGCAGGCAGGGTAGGCAGGGCAGTCAGGGTAGGCAGGGCAGTCAGGGTAGGCAGGGCAGTCAGGGTAGACAGGGCAGAGCAGTCAGGGTAGGCAGGGCAGTCAGGGTAGGCAGGGCAGGCAGGGTAGGCAGGGCAGTCAGGGTAGGCAGGGCAGTCAGGGTAGGCAGGGCAGTCAGGGTATGCAGGGCAGGCAGGGCAGTCAGGGTAGGCAGGACAGTCAGGGTAGACAGGGCAGAGCAGTCAGGGTAGGCAGGGCAGAGCAGTCAGGGTAGGCAGGGCAGTCAGGGTAGGCAGGGCAGTCAGGGTAGGCAGGGCAGTCAGGGTAGGTAGGGCAGTCAGGGTAGGCAGGGCAGTCAGGGTAGGCAGGTCAGGCAGGGCAGTCAGGGTAGGCAGGGCAGTCAGGGTAGGCAGGGCAGTCAGGGTAGGCAGGTCAGGCAGGGCAGTCAGGGTAGGCAGGGCAGTCAGGGTAGGCAGGGTAGTCAGGGTAGGCAGGGCAGTCAGGGTAGGCAGGTCAGGGCAGTCAGGGTAGGCAGGGTAGTCAGGGTAGGTAGGGCAGTCAGGGTAGGTAGGGCAGTCAGGGTAGGCAGGGCAGTCAGGGTAGACAGGGCAGAGCAGTCAGGGTAGGCAGGGTAGTCAGGGTAGGTAGGGCAGTCAGGGTAGGTAGGGCAGTCAGGGTAGGTAGGGCAGTCAGGGCAATCAGGGTAGGCAGGGCAGTCAGGGTAGGTAGGGCAGGGCAGTCAGGGTAGGTAGGGCAGTCAGGGCAGTCAGGGTAGGTAGGGCAGGGCAGTCAGGGTAGGCAGGGCAGTCAGGGTAGGTAGGGCAGGGCAGTCAGGGTAGGTAGGTCAGGGCAGTCAGGGTAGGTAGGGCAGTCAGGGTAGGTAGGGCAGGGCAGTCAGGGTAGGCAGGGCAGTCAGGGTAGGTAGGGCAGTCAGGGCAGTCAGGGTAGGTAGGGCAGGGCAGTCAGTGTAGGTAGGGCAGTCAGGGTAGGTAGGGCAGGGCAGGCAGGGTAGGTAGGGCAGTCAGGGTAGGTAGGGCAGGGCAGTCAGGGTAGGTAGGGCAGGGCAGTCAGGGCAGTCAGGGCAGTCAGGGTAGGTAGGGCAGGGCAGTCAGGGCAGTCAGGGCAGTCAGGGTAGGTAGGGCAGGGCAGTCAGGGTAGGTAGGGCAGTCAGGGCAGTCAGGGTAGGTAGGGCAGGGCAGTCAGGGTAGGTAGGGCAGTCAGGGCAGTCAGGGTAGGTAGGGCAGGGCAGTCAGGGTAGGTAGGGCAGTCAGGGTAGATAGGTCAGGGCAGTCAGGGTAGGTAGGGCAGTCAGGGTAGGTAGGGCAGTCAGGGTAGGTAGGGCAGTCAGGGTAGGTAGGGCAGTCAGGGTAGGTAGGTCAGGGCAGTCAGGGTAGGTAGGGCAGTCAGGGTAGGTAGGGCAGGGCAGTCAGGGTAGGTAGGGCAGTCAGGGTAGGTAGGGCAGGGCAGCCAGGGTAGGTAGGGCAGTCAGGGTAGGTAGGGCAGGGCAGTCAGGGTAGGTAGGGCAGTCAGGGTAGGTAGGGCAGGGCAGTCAGGGTAGGTAGGGCAGTCAGGGTAGGTAGGGCAGTGTGCTGGTGTGCACGTCTTCGAAGTCTGACCAGACGGACGCTCCGTCTACGTCTTCTGCTGCAACATTGTTTTGGGTCGGCCTTTGGGATCATATCCAACGATCAAAGGATCTACTTCGAGGAAAGTCCTTGTTGTAATGTTAGTAAATTGACATCGCTCTGATATCCAACAGTTATTTCCAGTTATATGTAATAACACTTTTTCTGGCAAAAAATGCAACAAATAATCATTCAATAAACTAATACTGCATAGTTTCCCAAGGACTAGAAGCGAGGCGACCATCTCTCACAGCTCCATCTTAAATTATATAATATATATGAATATGTTTTTAATTTTTATTAATCTAGTGCTGCAAAGGGTAGCATTTCATCTAGTGCTGCATAGGTTAATATATATTCTATTGCTGCAAAGGTTAGCATTGCATACTAACCTAAATACTAACCTGTGCAGCCTTACATTATATATTAAGCTTTGCAGCACTAGATGAAATGCTAACCTCTGCAACACAAGATGAAATGATAACCTTTCCAGAATTAGATTAAATACTAACCTGTGCAGCACTAGATGAAACGCTAACCTCTGCAGCACTAGATGAAACGCTAACCATTGCAGCATAACCCCTCTAGTACTGCAAAGACAGATTCATTTTGCAACGCAAAGGTTAGCATTTCAACTGGTGATGCAAAGGTTAGCATTTCAACTGGTGATGCAAAGGTTAGCATTTCAACTGGTGATGCAAAGGTTAGCATTTCAACTGGTGATGCAAAGGTTAGCATTTCAACTGGTGATGCAAAGGTTAGCATTTCAACTGGTGATGCAAAGGTTAGCATTTCAACTGGTGATGCAAAGGTTAGCATTTCATCTAGCGCTGCAAAGGGTAGCCTTTCATTTTGCACAGCAAAGGTTAGCAAGATTATCACTAGATTGTTTAAACTGCAATGGTTAGCATTTCATTTTGCTGAAAATGTTAATATAATCTAGTGCTGCAAAGGTTAGTATTTAATCGAGTGCTGCACAGGTTAACATTTCCTGAAATATATTATAACAATGGCAGACTGATGTTGGAGAAAATATCCATTACCTTGTATGAGAAATGGCAGATTGACATTGGAGAAAATATCCATTACCTTGTATGAGAAATGGCAGACTGACATTGAAGAAAATATCCATTACCTTGTATGAGAAATGGCAGACTGACATTGGAGAAAATATCCCATTACCCTGTATGAGAAATGTAATTTCAACTGAACAAGAGTCTCATGATTGCCTGGTAGATAACAGAACAGAAGAGGGACACCCAGTCAAAGTCAGTGTAAGTGGAAACAGACTGAGGCAGGGCATCAGGGCACCACTTCAATAAGCGCTCTTATCAATATCAATCCAGGATATAGGGCTGCCATCTTTTACAGAACAACACCCATATCGATCAGCTAGACTACCGTCCATCCACTAGGACCAGGCATTTTACACTGAATGGTTGAAATGAATATAGAAAGCTACTACAGAGCAGTACATTCAAAAGGTACCAGGTTGCAAAGTTCAATGAACTATATGTGGTCTCTCTGTGACCTGGTGGGGCACGAGGTGGACTGATAGAGCCATGTGTGTCGCCTGAATAAACCCAAGGCTTTTATGTGACAGAGGTAAAAAACCAATCTGCATCCCAAATGGGCCCTGTTCAATAAAAAGTGCACTTTGTAGGGTATAGGCTGCCATTTGGGATAGGCTTTGTCCTGCACCAACCGTGCACATCAGACTGAAGCCTTTGTCCTGCACCAGCCGTGCACATCAGACTGAAGCCTTTGTCCTGCACCAGCCGTGTACATCAGACTGAAGCCTTTGTCCTGCACCAGCCGTGCACATCAGACTGAAGCCTTTGTCCTGCACCAGCCGTGCACATCAGACTGAAGCCTTTGTCCTGCACCAGCCGTGCACATCAGACTGAAGCCTTTGTCCTGCACCAGCCGTGCACATCAGACTGAAGCCTTTGTCCTGCACCAGCCGTGCACATCAGACTGAAGCCTTTGTCCTGCACCAGCCGTGCACATCAGACTGAAGCCTTTGTCCTGCACCAGCCGTGCACATCAGACTGAAGCCTTTGTCCTGCATCAGCCGTGCACATCAGACTGAAGCCTTTGTCCTGCACCAGCCGTGTACATCAGACTGAAGCCTTTGTCCTGCACCAGTCGTGCACATCAGACTGAAGCCTTTGTCCTGCACCAGCCGTGCACATCAGACTGAAGCCTTTGTCCTGCACCAGCCGTGCACATCAGACTGAAGCCTTTGTCTTGCACCAGCCGTGCACATCACACTGAAGCCTTTGTCCTGCATCAGCCGTGCACATCAGACTGAAGCCTTTGTCCTGCACCAGCCGTGCACATCAGACTGAAGCCTTTGTCCTGCACCAGCCGTGCACATCAGACTGAAGCCTTTGTCCTGCACCAGCCGTGCACATCAGACTGAAGCCTTTGTCCTGCACCAGCCGTGCACATCAGACTGAAGCCTTTGTCCTGCACCAGCCGTGCACATCAGACTGAAGCCTTTGTCCTGCACCAGCCGTGCACATCAGACTGAAGCCTTTGTCCTGCACCAGCCGTGAACATCACACTGAAAAGGAGTTGACTGAGATGGGAAAATACATGTTTTAACTTTAGCGAGGGGTTATGGATGAACCTTGACACATACAGGCTAAATATCAGACATTAATAATCAACTTTAGAGGGGTTATGGATGAACCTTGACACATACAGGCTAAATATCAGACATTAATAATCAACTTTAGAGAGGTTATGGATGAACCTTGACACATACAGGCTAAATATCAGACATTAATAATCAACTTTAGAGGGGTTATGGATGAACCTTGACACATACAGGCTAAATATCAGACATTAATAATCAACTTTAGAGGGGTTATGGATGAACCTTGACACATACAGGCTAAATATCAGACATTAATAATCAACTTTAGAGGGATTATGGATGAACCTTGACACATACAGGCTAAATATCAGACATTAATAATCAACTTTAGAGGGATTATGGATGAACCTTGACACATACAGGCTAAATATCAGACATTAATAATCAACTTTAGAGGGGTTATGGATGAACCTTGACACATACAGGCTAAATATCAGACATTAATAATCAACTTTAGAGGGGTTATGGATGAACCTTGACACATACAGGCTAAATATCAGACATTAATAATCAACTTTAGAGGGATTATGGATGAACCTTGACACATACAGGCTAAATATCAGACATTAATAATCAACTTTAGAGGGATTATGGATGAACCTTGACACATACAGGCTAAATATCAGACATTAATAATCAACTTTAGAGGGTTATGGATGAACCTTGACACATACAGGCTAAATATCAGACATTAATAATCAACTTTAGAGGGGTTATGGATGAACCTTGACACATACAGGCTAAATATCAGACATTAATAATCAACTTTAGAGGGGTTATGGATGAACCTTGACACATACAGGCTAAATATCAGACATTAATAATCAACTTTAGAGGGGTTATGGATGAACCTTGACACATACAGGCTAAATATCAGACATTAATAATCAACTTTAGAGGGGTTATGGATGAACCTTGACACATACAGGCTAAATATCAGACATTAATAATCAACTTTAGAGGGGTTATGGATGAACCTTGACACATACAGGCTAAATATCAGACATTAATAATCAACTTTAGAGGGATTATGGATGAACCTTGACACATCCAGGCTAAATATCAGACATTATAGTATAATGATACAGTATTACAGTATAATGTTACAGTATTACAGTATAATGTTACAGTATTGCAGTATAATGTTACAGTATTACAGTATAATGTTACAGTATTACAGTATAATGTTACACTATTACAGTATAATGTTACATTATTACAGTATAATGCTACACTATTACAGTATAATGCTACAGTATTACAGTATCATTTTACCGTATTACAGTATAATGCTACATTATTGCGGTATAATGTTACAGTATTGCAGTATAATGCTACAGTATTACAGTATAATGTTACAGTATTGCAGTATAATGTTACAGTATTACAGTATAATGCTACATTATTGCGGTATAATGTTACAGTATTGCAGTATAATGTTACAGTATTACAGTATAATGTTACAGTAATACAGTATAATGTCAAGGTATTACAGTATAATGTTACAGTATTACAGTATAATGTTACAGTATTACAGTATAATGTTACAGTAATACAGTATAATGTCAAGGTATTACAGTATAATGTTACAGTATTACAGTATAATGCAACACTATTACAGTATAATGTTACAGTAATACAGTATAATGTCACAGTATTACAGTATAATGTTACAGTATTACAGTATAATGCTACACTATTACAGTATAATGTTACAGTAATACAGTATAATGTCAAGGTATTACAGTATAATGTTACAGTATTACAGTATAATGCTACACTATTACAGTATAATGTTACAGTAATACAGTATAATGTCACAGTATTACAGTATAATGTTACAGTATTACAGTATAATGCTACACTATTACAGTATAATGTTACAGTAATACAGTATAATGTCACAGTATTACAGTATAATGCTACACTATTACAGTATAATGTTACAGTAATACAGTATAACGTTACAGAGTCAGCATCAGGAACTGGACCATGAAGGACACCACAGGCTGCAGGTCAACTCACCTCTTCAGCTCTGGCATCCTGGTTGTTGCTTCAACATTTCATTACATTCCCTCGTTCTACTTCTGTTTGAGAATTACGTGACATTATCACAGGACAGGATTGGATATGGACACAAAGCCGTCATAAACTCCTTCTCTACTTCGTCATGGCTACCACCCTCCCTGTCCAACAGGAAAGTTGGAACAAGATTTTAGCCCACCACTGATCCCCAACATGTGCTCATACACGCAGGGAGTCCTGTCTGTGCACACACAGCAGATGTTTGTCCTGTGTGGAATAATCCTATAAACCTGAAGGCATTTGATAGGAGTTCCAAATGTTAATTCTATTCAGTATGTAGTGAACTCCTTCTGACCAGGGCCCATAGGGTGCCAGTCAAACGTAGTGCACTATGTGGTAGTGATGGGGTGAAAAAATTGCTACCGTTATATGTCGCAATATGATTTTGGGATGATATTATAAATAATATTTTGTTACATTTTTTGGCTACTTTTAGGTAGCGTTAGCTAACGCTAGTCGGCTGTACCTGCGCCAACACCTCAGAAATGTTTTATCCTGTAGCTTGTTCTTCATCTTCTTTTTAAATAGTGAGCCAACGTGTTTTCAGCACTTTTCTCATGACTCCCTCTTGTTCGTCTGCAGCAGACATATCGTGAGCAATATGTTTGGAACATCAAATCGCAATAAAATCGCAATACATATTGTATTGTGAGGCATCCCTGGCAATTCTCCAAACCCTGTTCCTGGAAAGCTACTGTCCTGTAGGTTTTCACTCCAACCCTAATCTAGCACACCTGAATCTAATTATTAGCAATTCCCGGTTTCTACAAAACATCTTAAGGCTATGTTCTTAGTTAGAACCTTTATAGAAGCATTGTTAAATCTCTGAGCTATTTCCCAAAACCATCGTTATTAATGTTGCACTTGAAAACACTCTTAATCTAACACCTGCCTCAGACCACTCCTAGAACAGCTGAGTAACCTACCACCTGCCTCAGACCACTCCTAGAACAGCTGAGTAACCTAACACCCTCCTCAGACCACTCCTAGAACAGCTGAGTAACCTAACACCCTCCTCAGACCACTCCTAGAACAGCTGAGTAACCTGACACCCTCCTCAGACCACTCCTAGAACAGCTGAGTAACCTAACACCCTCCTCAGACCACTCCTAGAACAGCTGAGTAACCTGACACCTGCCTCAGACCACTCAGAACAGCTGAGTAACCTGACACCTGCCTCAGACCACTCCTAGAACAGCTGAGTAACCTGACACCTGCCTCAGACCACTCGTAGAACAGCTGAGTAACCTGACACCTGCCTCAGACCACTCCTAGAACAGCTGAGTAACCTGGACACCTGCCTCAGACCACTCCTAGAACAGCTGAGTAACCTACCACCTGCCTCAGACCACTCGTAGAACAGCTGAGTAACCTGACACCCTCCTCAGACCACTCCTAGAACAGCTGAGTAACCTGACACCTGCCTCAGACCACTCCTAGAACAGCTGAGTAACCTGACACCCTCCTCAGACCACTCCTAGAACAGCTGAGTAACCTGACACCTGCCTCAGACCACTCGTAGAACAGCGGAGTAACCTACCACCTGCCTCAGACCACTCCTAGAACAGCTGAGTAACCTGACACCTGCCTCAGACCACTCCTAGAACAGCTGAGTAACCTACCACCTGCCCCAGACCACTGAACAGCTGAGTAACCTAACACCCTCCTCAGACCACTCCTAGAACAGCTGAGTAACCTAACACCCTCCTCAGACCACTCCTAGAACAGCTGAGTAACCTAACACCCTCCTCAGACCACTCCTAGAACAGCTGAGTAACCTAACACCCTCCTCAGACCACTCCTAGAACAGCTGAGTAACCTGACACCTGCCTCAGACCACTCCTAGAACAGCTGAGTAACCTGACACCTGCCTCAGACCACTCCTAGAACAGCTGAGTAACCTGACACCCTCCTCAGACCACTCCTAGAACAGCTGAGTAACCTGACACCTGCCTCAGACCACTCCTAGAACAGCTGAGTAACCTGACACCTGCCTCAGACCACTCCTAGAACAGCTGAGTAACCTGACACCTGCCTCAGACCACTCCTAGAACAGCTGAGTAACCTAACACCTGCCCCAGACCACTCCTAGAACAGCTGAGTAACCTGACACCTGCCTCAGACCATCCTAGAACAGCTGAGTAACCTGACACCTGCCCCAGACCACTCCTAGAACAGCTGAGTAACCTACCACCTGCCTCAGACCACTCCTAGAACAGCTGAGTAACCTACCACCTGCCTCAGACCACTCGTAGAACAGCTGAGTAACCTACCACCTGCCTCAGACCACTCCTAGAACAGCTGAGTAACCTAACACCTGCCCCAGACCACTCCTAGAACAGCTGAGTAACCTGACACCTGCCTCAGACCACTCCTAGAACAGCTGAGTAACCTGACACCCTCCTCAGACCACTCCTAGAACAGCTGAGTAACCTACCACCTGCCTCAGACCACTCCTAGAACAGCTGAGTAACCTGACACCTGCCTCAGACCACTCCTAGAACAGCTGAGTAACCTGACACCTGCCTCAGACCACTCCTAGAACAGCTGAGTAACCTGACACCTGCCTCAGACCACTCCTAGAACAGCTGAGTAACCTGACACCTGCCTCAGACCACTCCTAGAACAGCTGAGTAACCTGACACCCTCCTCAGACCACTCCTAGAACAGCTGAGTAACCTGACACCTGCCTCAGACCACTCCTAGAACAGCTGAGTAACCTGACACCTGCCTCAGACCACTCCTAGAACAGCTGAGTAACCTGACACCCTCCTCAGACCACTCCTAGAACAGCTGAGTAACCTGACACCTGCCTCAGACCACTCCTAGAACAGCTGAGTAACCTGACACCTGCCTCAGACCACTCCTAGAACAGCTGAGTAACCTGACACCTGCCTCAGACCACTCCTAGAACAGCTGAGTAACCTAACACCTGCCTCAGACCACTCCTAGAACAGCTGAGTAACCTGACACCCTCCTCAGACCACTCCTAGAACAGCTGAGTAACCTAACACCCTCCTCAGACCACTCCTAGAACAGCTGAGTAACCTAACACCCTCCTCAGACCACTCCTAGAACAGCTGAGTAACCTAACACCCTCCTCAGACCACTCCTAGAACAGCTGAGTAACCTAACACCTGCCTCAGACCACTTTGTCATTAGATTATTTTTGCCCTTCAGTGTCACTTAATAAACAGAAGATCCCCGTGACATAGATTCACATGGTTTTTCAGTCTCTGCGACCGCGGATAAATTCAGAACAAGGTTGACTACAAATGCAAATTTTGTCTTCCAATTGATACAAATAAATGACATATAAATATATGTTTTAAATTAAAACGGAGATGATTGCATTAAATATATATAGCCTACAGTAGTCTATAGACCTATATCAATCATATTGAATTACATTTAATGTTCAATCAATTTAGTTCTATTTTGCTACTGTCTGTAATTTGTCTCAGTAAATGTCATGATGTGTAGCCTAATATGGGCACAATGATGTGCCAAATCTGTGAGGTGCAAGATGGTGCCGACAGGGTTGCCTCCTTAGGAAACTATGCAGTATTTTTTTTTTTTTATGTATCATTTCATACATTGTTAGCCCAGCAAATTTGAAGTGTTTATTACATACAGCCGGGGATAACTATTGGATATCAGAGCAAGGTCAGCTTACCAACATTCCGACCAGGAATACGACTTTCCTCGAATCCTTTGTTTGCACCACCACCACCCAGGACTTTTGATTCCAGAGGCCGACCCAAAACAACGTCGCCGCAGAAGAGGTGGAAGGAGCGTCCTCCTGGTCAGACTTTGAAGGAGTGCACACCACCCACCACTTCCGAGTATATTACTCACCAATGTCCAGTCTCTAGACAACAGGGTTGACGACTCATTGGGTAATCGTAACAACATGCAGGAACTCAAGTCCTTTTGTTCACCTGACCTAGAATTCCTCACATTCAAATGCCGACCATATTATATCCCAAGAGAATTCTCGTTATTTATTATCACAGCCGTGTATATCCCCCCCTCAAGCCGATACCACGACGGCACTCAAAGAACATCATTGGACTCTATGCAAACTGGAAACAATATATCCTGAGGCTGCATTTATTGTAGCTGGGGATTTTAACAAAGCAAATTTGAGAACAAGGCTACCTAAATTCTCTCAGCATATTGATTGTAGCACATGCAGGGAATCACTGCTACTCTAACTTCCATGATGGATACAAGGCCCTCTCCCGGCCTCTCTTCGGCAAATCTCACCACGACTCCATTTTGCTCCTCCCGTCCTATAGGCAGAAACTCAAACAGGCTGTACCCGTGACAATAACTATTTAACGCTGGTCTGACTAATCGGAATCCACGACTTCAAGATTGTTTTATCACGCAGACTGGGGAATGTTCCGGGCAGCCTCAGATTTTTGATTTATACACTGATTCGGTGATTGAGTTTATAAGGAAGTGCATTTTAGATGTTGTACCCACTGTGACTATTAAAACCTACCCTAACCAGAAACCGTGGATAGATGGCAGCATTCGTTCAACACTGAAAGCGCGAACCACCGCATTCAACCGGCAGCCCAGCTGGCTGGTGTGTTTACGGACATATTCAATCTCTCCCTATCCCAGTCTGCTGTCCCCACATGCTTCAAGATGTACACCATTGTTCCTGTACCCAAGAAGGCAAAGGTAACTGAACTAAATGACTATCGCCCCGTAGCACTCACTTCTGTCATCATGAAGTGCTTTGAGAGGCTAGTCAAGGATCATATCCCTCCACCTTACCGGCCACCCTAGAACCACTTAAATTTGCATACCGCCCCAATAGGCCCACAGATGATGCAATCGCAATCACACTGCACACTGCCCTAATCCATCTGGACAAGAAGAATACCTATGTAAGAATGCTGTTCATTGACTACAGCTCAGCATTAAACACCATTTTATCCTCCAAGCTCATCATTAAGCTTGAGGCCCTAGGTTTCAATCCTGTCTCGTGTATTTCTGTCCTGGACTTCTTGATGGGCTGCCCCCAGGTGGTGAAGGTAGGAAACAACATCTCCACTTTGCTGATCCTCAGCACTGGGTTCCCACAAGGGTGCGTGCTCAGCCCCCTCCTGTACTCCCTGTTCACACATGACTGCGTGGTCATGCACGCCTCCAACTTAATCTTTAAGTTTGAGACGAATCAAACGTAGTGGGCTTGATTACCAACAATGACGAGGAGGTGAGGGCACTCGGAGTGTGGTGTCAGGAAAACAGCCTCTCATTCAAAGTCAACAAAACAAAGCAGATGATTGTGGACTACAGGAAATAGCAGTGGGAGCACCACCCTATCTACATCGACGGGAAAGCAGTGGAGAAGGTGGAAAGTTTCAAGTTCCTTGATGTACACATCACTGACAAACTGAAATGGTCCACCCACACAGACAGTGTGGTGAAGAAGGCGCTATAACGCCTCTTCAGCCTCAGGAGGCTTGTCACCTAAAACCCTCACAAATGTTTACAGATTTTTACTATCTTGCTATATCACCGCCTGGTACGGCAACTGCACCACCCACATCCGCAAGGCTCTCCAGAGGGTGCTGCGATCTGCACAATGCATCACTGGGGGCAAACTACCTGTCCTCCAAAACACCTATGTCACAGGAAGGCCAAAAATATATATTTTTTACCTTTATATATATATTTTACCTTCAGTTAAAGAACAAATTCTTATTTTCAATGACGGCCTAGGAACAGTGGGTTAACTGCCTGTTCAGGGCAGAACGACAGATTTGTACCTTGTCAGCTCAGGGGTTTGAGCTTGCAACCTTCCGGTTACTAGTCCAGCACTCTAGCCACTAGGCTACCCTGCCGCCCCATAGGCTACCTTGCCACCCCATCATCAAGGACAACAAACACCCGAGCCACTGCCTGTTCACCCCACTACCATTCAGAAAGCGAGGTCAGTACAGGTGCAACAAAGCTCAGACCGAGAGACTGAAAAACATCTTCTATCTCAAGGCCATCAGACTGTTTAACTGTCATCACTAACACAGAGAGGCTGATGCCTACAGTACATACAGACTTGAAATCACTAGTCACTTTAATAAGACCACTTTAATAATGTTTTCATATCTTGCAATACTCATCTAATATGTATATACTGTATTTACTACCATCTATATATATATATGCCATTTAGCAGACGCTTTTATCCAAAGCGACTTACAGTCATGTGTGCATACATTCTACGTATGGGTGGTCCCAGGGATCGAACCCACTACCCTGGCGTTACAAGCGCCATGCTCTACCAACTGAGCTACAGAAGGACCACCTATCGCTCAGCCATAAAGCTGATCTGAGAGCAGCGGTGCCTTTCTTTTGATTCTATCCTAGCCTGAACAAAGCATTTAGCCAACATTCAGTCTGCGTGGGAAACGTAATGTTGCATATTTGTCCGTTGTAGAAAAGATGCATCGTCATTTTCATAAATTCTCCAACAGGAAAACGGGCTTGAAAAGCTGAATCGGGTTAGATACAATTGGGAGTGGAGCAAAATCCTGTAGGACTGTAGCTCTCCAGGAACAGGATTGGAGATGTTATATTCCTGATGTAGGGAATAGAGTGCCATTTGGGACACAGGCCTTCTGTGGGGTAGATCATCTTTAATATTGTGTTTGTTAGGGGGTAAATCATCTTTAATATTGTGTTTGTTAGGGGGTAAATCATCTTTAATATTGTGTTTGTTAGGGGGTAGATCATCTTTAATATTGTGTTTGTTAGGGGGTAGATCATCTTTAATATTTTGTTTGTTAAGATCATCTTTAATATTGTGTTTGTTAGGGGGTAAATCATCTTTAATATTGTGTTTGTTAGGGGTAAATCATCTTTAATATTGTGTTTGTTAGGGGTAGATCATCTTTAATATTGTGTTTGTTAGGGGGGTAAATCATCTTTAATATTGTGTTTGTTAGGGGGTAAATCATCTTTAATATTGTGTTTGTTAGGGGGTAGATCATCTTTAATATTGTGTTTGTTAGGGGGTAGATCATCTTTAATATTTTGTTTGTTACTGGGTATCACGACGCAGGATATGACCCAAATGCAGACACAGGAGGCAGATAGTTTGGTTTTCAGGATATTTATTAGAAACAAAGGGACAGGCATTGGGCAGGTCGAGGGCAGGCAGAAGTTCGTAATCCAAGACAGAGTCAATCAGTGACAGAACGGCAGGCAGTCTCAATGTCAGGACAGGCAGAACATTCGCAACAGGGAAGACTAGAAAACAAGAACTAGGAAACAGGAACTGGAAAATGCTGGTAAGACCTGACAAAACAACACAATCTGGCAAAAGACAGACAGAAAACTCAGGTATAAATACACAGTCTCCTAAAATAGGAGACACCTGGTGGGTGGCTGGAGACAAATCAAATCAAATGTTATTAGTCACATGCACTGAATACAACAGGTGTAGTGAAATGCTTACTTACGAGCCCCTAACCAACAATGCAGTTAAAAAAAAAATATGGATAAGAAGAAGAGAAAAGTAATTAAAGAGCAGCAGTAAAATAACAATAGCGAGACTATATACAGGGGGGTACCGATACAGTGTCAATGTGCGGGGGCACCGGTTATTTGAGGTAGTATGTACATGTAGGTAGAGTCATTAGCGTGACTATGCATAGATGACAACAGAGAGTAGCAGTGGTGTAAAAAGTGGGGGGATTGCAAATTTACTGGGTAGCCATTTGACTAGATGTTCAGGAGTCTAATGGCTTGTGGGTAGAAGCTGTTTTGAAGCCTCTTGGACCTAGACTTCATGCTCCGGTACCACTCGCAGTGCGGTAGTAGAGAGAACAAGCTATGACTAGGGTGGCTTTAGTCTTTGACAATTTTCACGGCCTTCCTCTGACACCGCCTTATATAGAGGTCCTGGATGGCAGGAACCTTGGCCCCAGTGATGTACCGGGCCGTACGCACTACCCTCTGTAGTGACTTGCGGTCGAAGGCCGAGCAGTTGCCATACCAGGCAGTGATGCAACCAGTCAGGATGCTCTCAATGGTGCAACTGTATAACCTTTTGAGGATCTGAAGGCCCATGCCAAATCTTTTCAGTCTCCTGAAGGGGGAATAGGTTTTGTCGTGCCCTCTTCACTACTGTCTTGGACCATGTCAGTTTGTTGGGGATGTGTCCTCTTCACTACTGTCTTGGTGTCCTTGGACCATGTCAGTTTGTTGGGGATGTGTCCTCTTCACTACTGTCTTGGTGTCCTTGGACCATGTCAGTTTGTTGGGGATGTGTCCTCTTCACTACTGTCTTGGTTTCCTTGGACCATGTCAGTCTGTTGGTGATGTTTGTTGGGGATGTGTCCTCTTCACTACTGTCTTGGTGTCCTTGGACCATGTCAATTTGTTGGGGATGTGTCCTCTTCACTACTGTCTTGGTGTCCTTGGACCATGTTAGTTTGTTGGGGATGTGTCCTCTTCACTACTGTCTTGGTGTCCTTGGACCATGTTAGTTTGTTGGGGATGTGTCCTCTTCACTACTGTCTTGGTGTCCTTGGACCATGTCAGTTTGTTGGGGATGTGTCCTCTTCACTACTGTCTTGGTGTCCTTGGACCATGTTAGTTTGTTGGGGATGTGTCCTCTTCACTACTGTCTTGGTGTCCTTGGACCATGTCAGTTTGTTGGGGATGTGCCCTCTTCACTACTGTCTTGGTGTCCTTGGACCATGTTAGTTTGTTGGGGATGTGTCCTCTTCACTACTGTCTTGGTTTCCTTGGACCATGTCAGTCTGTTGGTGATGTTTGTTGGGGATGTGTCCTCTTCACTACTGTCTTGGTGTCCTTGGACCATGTCAATTTGTTGGGGATGTGTCCTCTTCACTACTGTCTTGGTGTCCTTGGACCATGTTAGTTTGTTGGGGATGTGTCCTCTTCACTACTGTCTTGGTGTCCTTGGACCATGTTAGTTTGTTGGGGATGTGTCCTCTTCACTACTGTCTTGGTGTCCTTGGACCATGTCAGTTTGTTGGGGATGTGTCCTCTTCACTACTGTCTTGGTGTCCTTGGACCATGTTAGTTTGTTGGGGATGTGTCCTCTTCACTACTGTCTTGGTGTCCTTGGACCATGTCAGTTTGTTGGGGATGTGCCCTCTTCACTACTGTCTTGGTGTCCTTGGACCATGTTAGTTTGTTGGGGATGTGTCCTCTTCACTACTGTCTTGGTGTCCTTGGACCATGTCAGTTTGTTGGGGATGTGTCCTCTTCACTACTGTCTTGGTGTCCTTGGACCATGTCAGTTTGTTGGGGATGTGTCCTCTTCACTACTGTCTTGGTGTCCTTGGACCATGTCAGTTTGTTGGGGATGTGTCCTCTTCACTACTGTCTTGGTGTCCTTGGACCATGTCAGTTTGTTGGGGATGTGTCCTCTTCACTACTGTCTTGGTGTCCTTGGACCATGTCAGTTTGTTGGGGATGTGTCCTCTTCACTACTGTCTTAGTGTCCTTGGACCATGTCAGTTTGTTGGGGATGTTTGTTGGGGATGTGGAGACTTGAACTTGAACTTGAAGCACAAGACGGTGCTTCCACAAGGTGGATCAGCTTTAATACTGCAGACAGATTGTGACTCTTCCATCAATGTAATTGTCTGTATCATCTCCAATCCCCCATATATATATATATATATATATTATTTTAAATGTTTATTGTTTATAATTTTTCCGTAACCCTAACAACCCGTCACTAATTGGAGGAATCCAATGGACAACAACACACAGGCTTCTACTTCCAGCTTATATACATTTTACGGACTACTGATTTCTTGGTGCTCTGTGCTTGTCCTATAGTTGGGGAAACGTTTGAGCTCTCTACTTTCTCTCCTCTCAGTGTGAGTGATTTCCCTGCTCTAGCTTCCTTCCCCCAGTCTATTCCTGTTGGATCACCTCCAGTACTTGGGAAAAATGTAGACAGGCCCGGATTGGTAATATGCTTGGCGTGAGGTACTGCTGTGTTGTGGCAGCTACCGGCTCCCGTGTCACTCAGCCACTCACTATGTATAGCTGTGTGTCTGTCAGAGTTCTCTGATAGCTTTGTCTTTCCCCACGGTACTGTGTCTATCCACCCACCTACTCAATATACCTGATAGGAACATAATATGCATACATATTGGATAAAACGTGAAAACAAACAGTGTCTTCCTGTCTCTCTGAACATCCAGGGTGAAGTTATGGTGTCGAGGTGGGAATTATGTAACGTACTGTTGGTACTTTCAACCTGCATGTTAGCAAGGTTCTGTTTGGCAGGCCATTCAAACTGAGCGCTAATGAAACTATCTTCTCAGCTCTGTCAGGTGAGGGGTTCCCGGAGTATGTGTGTCGTTCTCTCTGTGCATCTGTCTTGTTCTATATAACAGTAATTGGCTGCCAAGGCCTTCTCTCTGTCAGTAGAACCAAATAAAATCACAACGAGATGATGCATCACTTTTGGAGAATGAACTAATTGCTTGTCAGAGGGGAGAAATAAATTCCTGGTCATATTTAATCTAGATTTGACGCTGCATAGAGGTGCTGGGTTGGTCTGGCTGATTCATGGCAGTCAGGTTGATTTGTATGGGAAACTTCCCAGACAAGGCTGGTCTATCACAGTGACACAGAGCTGGGAGTTGGGGAGAATACTCCTTCTGTCTGAACAACATGGCCAAACTGAACCATCCATACTGAGCACAGTCCGGTGTCTATTCCAGCCAGTATTCACCCTACCTACCTACCTACCTACCTACCTACCTACCTACCTACCTACCTATACCTACCTACCTACCTACCTACCTACCTGCCTGCCTGCCCACCCACCTACCTGCCTACCTACCTGCCTGCCTGCCTGCCTGCCTGCCTGCCTGCCTGCCTGCCTGCCTGCCTGCCTGCCTGCCTCTCCACCCACCCACCTGCCTGCCTGCCTGCCTGCCTGCCTGCCTGCCTGCCTGCCTGCCTGCCCACCCACCTGCCTGCCTGCCCACCCACCTG